>NC_045176.1:4789318-4829318 GCF_900700415.2 Clupea harengus
AGCGTTCAACCAGCATGGTCTTTATAGGATGCAGCATATGCAGTCCTTGTGAGCGTTCAACCAGCATGGTCTTTATAGGATGCAGCATATGCAGTCCTTGTGAGCGTTCAACCAGCATGGTCTTTATAGGATGCAGCATATGCAGTCCTTGTGAGCGTTCAACCAGCATGGTCTTTCTTGTGTATATAGGATACAGCATATGCAGTCTCTGTGAGCGTTCAACCATGTCTTGTCTCTTTGACCCAGCCTCTTGCAGTTTCCTCAACGCTTTCACACTGATGAAGAACAAGGCCTCCGGGCCTTGGGCTTTGAGTCGGATCCGTGGAATATTAAATAACCCTCGATTCACAGAATGGAAAAGGTCTTGAGGGGTAGTATTTATGAAATCAATTAATAATTGAACATATTCTTCCACCAGTATGGTGAGACTATTGCCAAACTCTTCAGGCAGACTAAGAATTCTGAGCCTGTAAATCTTTTCTGCTTTATTTTTCATTAGCTTGCTGCTCTGACTAATGAGTAGTCTTTTTAATATTGTCTTCAGGGCAGCTTACTCTTGAGGATGCAAGGCTTGCATAGAAAGACTTTGCTAAAATATTTATTACATTATATAACAGTATAGGTCATGGCTATGGGGAATAAACACTTCGAAATGCAGTAGATGATTTGATTAGATTAAACTTTATCTTCAAGTACAAAGCCAATGAAATGCAGTGAGCATCTAAACAGAAGTGCAAAAGAATAGTATTATTTAGATATATGTGCAAGTGAAAGTAAGAACTACAGCAAAAGTGACCTTAAAATGACCTCAAATTTAAGAGTGTATAGAGCGTTATTTAGAGTGGTGAGCAACATATATACAGATTATTATATATGTATGTTACACATAGAAGCAAAGTGGACAGAGTTCTAAAGGGGAATGGTTGTATATACAGTATAGACAAAGAATGGGAGGAGAGTAAAAAGTCCATGGTTAGGGTGGGAGGCATCCATGCTTTTGGCCCTGCCCAGGCACCGGTGTTGGTATATGTTCTCAATGGCGGGCAACTGGGTGCTGGTGATCCCTTGGGCCGTTTTCACCACCCACTTGAGTGCTTCACGGCCTAATGTGGAGCAACTGCCATACCACACGGAGAAACAGTTGGCAAGTATGCTCTCGCTGGTACAGCTGTAAAAGTCCACCAGCGTTGTAAGACACAGGTGAGCTTTCCTAAGACTCCGCAGGCATTAAAGTCTCTCTTGTGCCTTTTTGATCAGGATGGAGGAGTTCAGGGACCAGATGAAATCGTGGGAGGAAAAAAAACAATTCAGAATGGAACTGTTCGTCAGCACAGTATGTTACATCAACTCCGCTCTTTACAAGACCACATTTTAAAAGATTCATTGTTAGACATGAACATTTAGTGACCATTTATCGTGGACTAATATTTTGAAGATTTTTTTTCAGTTCTCATGGCCTATGTTGGCACTACATTTAGCAGTGAGCTTTACTGTATCTTTAAAACAGTGATCTTCAAAACACGTATAATGGGGATCAATCAGAGCAACCTCCACTTCGAGGACAGGGAAAATCACACATGAATGTTCCAACACTTAAATGCTTTTTGGTTGCTAATGCGTTAGTAAATGTGTAATCACTTTGATAACCACAATGGTTGCTATGCAGGGTGGGCAGGCGGTGAATGAGGGGCATTCATAGTGGCTCTCAGGCCTCCCACCACGCTAACAAACACAATATTTTACGGTCTGTGTGAATATGGACAACAAAAAGAAGAAACAAAGCTTCATAGATCAGTCAGTTAAAAATAAATATAATTGGGGGGAGCAGTGGTGCAAACAGCATCCCTGACCATGTATGGGTCTGAACACCCACGGGGACCCGGGTTCGAATCCAATCCCACTCCCCATCTCTCTCCAGCTCATTTGCTGTCTACCTTCACTATCCTGTCTGATTAAAGGCTAAAAGCCCAAAAATAAATCTTTAAATATATATACAGTGGGGAAAATAAGTATTTGAACCCCTGCCTTGCAAAGAAATGTGTGATCTATAATTGTAATGGTAGGTGTATTTTAACAGTGAGAAATAGAATATCAACAAACAAATCCAGAAAACTGCATTTTATAACATTTATGACTTTATTTGTATTTGATGCAGAAATTTGAACCCCCAAGCAAACAGCAAGAATTCTGGCTCCCAACAACCAGTTATGTGCCCAAGAAGCACACAGATTAGTCCTCATTAGGCCTAACAAGGTACACCTGATCTCAACTGGTGACGTGTATAAAAGAAACCTGTCCAAAGAATCATACTTCACACCTTCAACCTCACCACCATGGGCAAGACCAAAGAGTTGACCAAGGACATCAGAGATAAGATTGTAGACCTGCACAAGGCTGGAATGGGTTACAAAACCATCGGCAAGCAGCTTGGTGAGAAGCAGACAACTATTGGTGCGATTATTCGTTAATGGAAGCAACACCAAAAAACTGTCAATCACTCTAGGTCTGGGGCTCCATGCAAGTTATCCCCTCGTGTGGTATCAGTGATCATCCGAAAGGTGCAGAATAACCCCAGAACTACACAGGGGGAGCTTGTGAATGATTTCAAGGCAGCTGGGACCACAGTCACCAAGAAAACCATTGGCAACACACTACGCCGTAATGGTTTGAAGTACTGCAGCACTCGCAAGGTCCCCCTGCTCAAGGAAGCACATGTACAGGGCCGTCTGAAGTTTGCCAATGAACACTTAAATGATTCTAAGGAGGATTCGGAGACAGGATGTGGTCAGATGAGACCAAAATCAAGCTCTTTGGCATCAACTCCACTTGCCGCGTTTGGAAGGGGAAGAATGCTGAATATGACACCATCCCCACCGTCAAGCATGGAGGTGGAAATATTATGCTTTGGGGCTGTTTCTCTGCCAAGGGTACAGGACGACTTCACTGCATCGAGGGGACTATGGATGGGGCCATGTAACGTGGAATATTGGGCTTGAACCTCATTCCCTCATTCCCTCCCATTGAAAACGCAACCTTAAGGATTTGGAGAGGATCTGCAAAGAGGAGTGGACCAAAATCCCTCCTGAGATGTGTGTAAACCTGGTGACCAACTACAAGAAAAGTCCGACGTCTGTGCTTGCCAACAAGGGTTATTCCACCAAGTACTAAGTCATGTTTTGCTAGTGGTTCAGATACTTATTTTCTGCATCAAATGCAAATTAAGTCATAAATGTTATAAAATGCAGTTTTCTGGATTTTTTTGTTGATATTCTGTTTCTCACTGTTAAAATACACCTACTATTACAATTATAGATCACACATTTCTTTGCAAGTGGTCAAACTTCTGAAATCGGCAGGGGTTCAAATACTTATTTTCCCCACTGTATATATATATATATATACTGTATATATAATTGTTCCTCATTATTACCCCAAGTGGTGAAGTGTATGAATCATGGCCTTTTACAGTTGGCTACAACATTTAAAGCCCTATAGTTGGTTAGCTAGTTTCCAAGGATCAATTTTACAGTGTAGCAGACTGGAAATGTGTAGCTGTTTCCTGAGAAATGGACCAACATTTAAACTTTTAAAAGAATGAAACCCTTACACCTATAAAACATATATTGATCATTCGAATTCTACACGTCCTGCCTGCATGTTGATTAGAGCAATCTAGCTAACAGTGCAAGCAACTATGGAACACTTTACCAATATTCCCGTATTGTCTGTACTCTCCATCCTGAGCAAGCAGGCTGTATGTATTCTCACTTCTGAAATGCAACATGCCATGTTTTTTATTAGTCATTTGCAATTATATAATGAACTCACTCAGATCAGATATAGATAAAACACTAAGCACACACACACGTTTGCCATATACAAAGAACAGGTCTGAATGTATGATTAGTAAAGAACATGCAATTTGATAATTACATTCTTCATATTTCACACCGCCCACCCATGTCTATATAGGACTAATGAGTGCAATGAGACACTCTGAGTGCGACTCACTCCAGCCGTGTTCCTCTTCCTGCTACAGCTGCAACTACAGTGGCACAGTTTAAACACAGGTGGAATGAGCCGCTATCAGCAAACTGCCAACCACATTTGAACATATAGATATGGGTGTTTGCAGTCACTCCTTGCGTATTAATGCCTGAATATAAATGTCCTTGTCACCTCAACTCTCTCTCTCTCTCTCTCTCTCTCTCTCTCTCTCTCTCTCTCTCTCTCCCAATCACATTCAATCTTGCCACCCAATCACAGAAATCGATTCAAACCAATTCTAATCTCTCTGGCCCTATACAATTTCAAACTCTAATTTTCTAAATTACTTTAACAGTTGACCAAATTGTTTTAGCAATGTATCCAGGTAAGATGAGGGTTCACCAACAGAGAACAGAGTAGGCTTTTCTAAAGCTTCCCATTACTCAAGATAGAGACTAATTATATCATATCATAAACACAACATGTACACTTCCTTGCGACTGAACATTATTTTCAGAAATGGCCTTATATTTATACTACATTAACAGAGAGGATTAGAAGAAGCCTCAGACTCAATGAACAGGAACGCCTTCAGAGCCTGGAAAAACAGCACTGACTAAGATGTCAAGCCCCAAAATAGCTAACATGTTACATTTGAAGTTCAAATTCTGATCCAGGCTTTGCATCATAACAACTCCCTCAGGTGTGGCAACTCATTGCCCTACTTCACCAGAGTATTGAGGAGCACGAGCTCCTGCTCCAAGGCCTCACCCATCTTCCACTCATGAGTTGTGATTTATCCAGTGTTTGGGTGGCCTTGTTGCTACTCTAAAGTTGATTCCTCTGTTAAACAGTTTAGATCTGTGTTCCTCCTACCTGTCCTTAGTTGAGTTTGTACTCTGCTGGCCTTTGGGAATAAATTCTACGTATATTTGCATCCTGTCCACATGACTAATCATTACACAGACGAAACCATCTTACATAATTACATATTGAACCACAAAAACATTCATAATTATATGGAACAATATAAATAGTGATAATTGCATATTCAACCACAAAAACATTCATAATTATATGGAATAATATAAATAGTAATATGATTTGCCATCAGAAGTTACTTAAAGGTGCAATATGTAGTTATTGTTGTAAATAACAATTATTTACTGTTTGTTGACTCTGAATGATGTCTGAAGGCAGAGTGAAAGATTATGTTTATCAGTACATTCTATTGTCTTGAATTTGTGTTTATTGTTTATCTTCAAACAATGTAATTGACAGTCACTCTTGACTTATTGCAGGATCACATACATCCAAGATGCACCACTGATGTTCAGTCAGTCGAGTCCATTAAACTAAATACTGAGTTTCTATACACCGGGATAGCCTCTTACCATAGGGCAGAACATACAGTATGCAGACATAGTGCATACCTGCCCATTACATTGTCCAAATCTCTGCATCATTTTCTACTGTCTCCTCTCATGATCTATAAAAGATTAGGACTATAATGTGACCTTTCATGCATATTATCATCGGTGACTGATGACATCTGTATGTAATATCATTTTCAACAAGTTATCCAGAGCCTGACAAATACCTTTTTTCAGAAGGGTCTTGTCTTCAGGGCAAAGGGGAAGTGATTCTTCCTGGCTGATAGTCTTTTAATGTTAACCACAAATATCAATATTTAATTTCACACAGATTAAAGTGTATTTCTAAAGTAATGTTTTAGCAGGAGAACTGTCACATTAGTTGTGATGATAAATGCAATGCACTTAAGTGCACAAGACCTTGAAAGCCTTCACCCTCGACTGCATCAGCTGAATCTGCAGACACCTGTACTGACTTTCTGGTCAATTATTGGAATGGAGGAATTAGAGACGGTGAATTGCATTTACAACCTACTTGGAATAATATACACCACTTTAAAAACACTGAAATTGATAATGATTTCTCCATTTTCTAAACTAAATCTGAATGCAGTTATTGGAATTACAGGTTAAGATTCTTCAGTGTTATAGTTAAGTACTCACAGTACAAAATCTCACAGTACAAAGACTCATACAAATCTCCTCAACTCAAGTCTAATTTTGAAACTATTAATTAATCTGATGTAGTTCTCCTACCTACTGTACAGTGACAACATCATTTGAATTTTGTATTTATTATACAGAGACCAGTAACTCCACAAATGTTTAATAAAATGAATTACTGATGAATTCACTGTTTTACAACACAACAGCTGGTGTAGTTGTATCAGTTAATGAATTACACTAAAGACTTCTAGCAACCAGGTCCAAACTCTTAACCCTATATTTTCTGTGTGGGGATTTCACCAAATGGTGCCAACAAGGTGTACAATCCAGAGAGGAGCAGCAATTAAATAAGGTAAATGAGTGTTGGTCCTTAGAGTAAAGTTCACTTCAAAACTAAGTTTGTGTCACATAAACACATGCTTACACAGCCAGAACCTAAGTCTTTATTTGGAAGAATTGACACTTGATAAGTGATGGTAATTAGTTTTATACCATATATTGAAGATTCAGTCTTAGGTTTGATCAGTCAGGATTCAGGTTTATTCTTGAAGAATGGCGGCCGACCACTTGTGAGACAGAGACTTTCAGATCCATCCTCCCTCACAGGACTTCACCTCAGCATATCTGACTTGTTCCTTGAGGAACAGTCTGTTAAATACACTGATATCTAAGGGGCGTTACCGTCTATTCAAATGGGCCATGCATGCAGGGTTCTTTGTCTCGACCTGGGGGGAAGGTGAGAGTCTAGTATCACACCTCACTACCCAGGTCAGCCCAAAGTATATTCACCAAGGAAAGTCCACTCATGGCTAGTTAAATCCAAATAAAAGTAATAATTATAACAAGGTATAATATCATTGACTTATTGACTATGGCATATTCTTATGACCTATGCTGGTCCCTTCATAAGACAGGTCAATGGTGCTACCTGGTTTAATCCACTCATATTTCCTTCTTAGCTTGGGACACCGCAATATGAATGCCATTGAGTAGATGGTATCATTATTAGTACGTCATCACTGTGCAAGCATCTGTAGTTCTTAGGATTGTTCAGGTGGAAAGTAAACTCTGGCTTTCTCGAAGTTGAAGAGCTCAGACTCAGGCTATATGTTTTAAGTACCAGGCTAACCCATAAACTAACTGCTACCTTTCAGTGGCCATACAATCAGGTCATACATATACCAATAGACAGTAGGATGGTAAACTACCTGTCAGTTCCTGTCTGTTGTACTTTGCCTTGTTATTACAAGACAGTTTAAATAATTATGAGATATTTGCTTATGAGATACAGAAGTCATTCTTACGAGATAAGCTCCCCAGTTTTCTTTTTCTTTTGGGAATGTAATGCGATTCTGCATGGACTGTATCCGCAAGACCAAGGTGGTGGACCAGCACTAATGGTCATTCTTCAGTCTGACAGAGAATGAGTGCTACACGGGGCCGGATTAAGAACACTGAGGGCCCTGGGGCTAAACCTATTCAAAGGGCCCCTCAAAATAATCACGCAAAATGTTCAGGCCATCTAGGCAATGTACCAATTTGAAGGCACGATGAAATGGTACATCCTGACTATCAAGCCCTTAACACAACAAATCCACAATATGGTATAGCAGCATGTCATCAGTGACAACTCAGCTACACCAATTGTAAACTATTTTGCTTTAACAATTTTTATTTTTTTTTTACTTTTTAATCTTATCTTGAATTTGTAAAAGACTTTGGTTGGACCAATTGTGCGCACTGATTTTTTAATACGGTGGTCTTTACATACACGTCCCTGCTGATTGGGTAACACCACTGACACACCCACTAAACGAGACAAAAACAAACCTCAAGTCCCGTTGCACACCGTTCAATCTGGAAACCGTAGCAAAACGGTGCACACCGTTTTCAAATTGAACGTGCCCCAGCCCTAGTTTGGGTATTTTCAACCCCTGCTTCCTACTGTTGCTTGGATGTCCAAGTTTAGGTTTAAACCCAATAATGCATGCAGCGACTTCAGCCCGTCAGTTTATTGTTTTTCGGCAATCTAATGCACAGCATGTAACTGACAAGACATTGTCAGATACAGATAGGGAGGAACACGTTCTCATGAGTTTGAGAGGCTTTGGTTTCTTTTAGATGCTGTGCAATTTTTTTAAGTCAAATTAAAGTGTAAAAGAAAAATGCTTCTAGACCTACAATAACTACATTTCTGAGGTGAAGAAGTAAGTTTCCAAATTGAGCTTGTATTTGTATTGTATCGTGTTTGTATGTAATTTGCAGGCTATGGTAAGCCAAGTGCACAGTGCACGTTTCATACTAATATTTTTCATTACAGCCGTGTAAAGCAATACTTGACTTGCAATTCCTCTTAAAATACTACCAACCATGAAAGAGAAGTGACATTATAAAGAAGAGCTTTGAAATAATTGCACATAAAGACAGTTGGGGCAGCTGTCAGCCGAGACCAAAACAGTTTTATTATATTGAAACAACCAATAAGATACAAGAAATATTATCCGGACCCACCCATGGTAATGTTGCGGTCATGCGTCGCTCTAGCTCTATCCCACAGTGCATCTCGCTGCGCAGTGACGAAGACCACAACAACAAAACACAGTAGCGTTAGCCTGCTGCTGGAATATTAGCTTGTGTTACACAACTCCAAAGGAAGGGGTCGATGTCAGCAGGAATATTAATTAATCAGTAAATCGTAATTTACACGACGAACAATATGAACCGTTTCATTAAAAATGACATAGACCTGCCTTGAATCAAGGTTGTATGTCAAATAAAAGCAGTGTAAATATTAAGCAAACAAGGTTGCTATTTTCAGCTAATTCTCTTGCGAGGTAACGTTAGCTAGCCTTTATGCATAGCTAGCTGGCTCAACCCTATCAATAAGCTAGGAAGTTATGCTAGCTCGCCAAAGCAGAGGATGCGATTTATCAAGCGGAGGTAAGAGACTCTAAAATTGCCGATTTTTTTGTTTATATTCTTAGTCATGTTGGAAAGTATTTTATATGTGGTTGACCCGTCTAATCTGCTCCACCAGGCAAACTTTCCATAAAGGCGAGTGTAATGAAGCTAGGATAGCATTATTTTGCTCGTATTCTGACAGATCTTGTGCAGTATTGACGTCCACCAGCTGCTTTGCTGCTAGCTGGTTGCCTTTTTGGTAGGTTAGCACATGGGTCAACTAAGTCTGCCTTTTATATCGTATAATGTCCAACTACTAGTGCACATGAACTACAGAGCCATTTTTAGCGTTGATCATTAGTACTACAGAAAGTCGTACTTATTGTCATACCATTTGCTAGCTTGTGCCTTAATTGCGTTGACTGATGCAGCACAGGCAGCTAGCTGTTAGCTGGTTAATTAGTTAAACGTCTGGGATGCGTCTGGGCCCCCATCTATACAGGACAACTAAACAAAGGCGTGACATTAAGACATCACCCACACCGTGTCGTCAGTAATACCAGATTAATGGGGCATACACAGCTACGTATAGGATATGCTCCGTTCGCTGTATGTTTGTAGACTGCCCAGGTGTTTTACATGATGCAATATATGATACTGCCAGCTTACGCTGAAGTTACTGTATCTCAGCCCGTTGTACATTGACTTGCTAGTCAGTGAGAGCGAGGCCATGTACTTCATAATGCCTGAAGAGGCACAACCCTTGCTCTACACTATGGTCAAACATCAGTTCAGCCAATTCGAGACGTGGTCATCTGGCCCTTTTTCTGGACACTTTCAGATTGTAGTTTAGAATGGGGACAATTTAAAACCTTTGTTACATACCTATGAAAAAATATCCAAGATTGAACCCACATAAGCAAGCATATAGTGACTAGTCGGTTTCTGTTTTCATCCCAAGGTGAAAACAGCAGGCTTGGCTGCCGTCCACGGTATGTTTACAAAGCATGTAGCTAGCTGTGGCGTGGCTAGCTCAGATAGCTTGCTACATTGGCTAACTAGCTAGCTCCCAACATGACTCAGCCTGAATATTCTGTTGTTGGCTTTTAGATAACAGTGTTTCATTAGATGTACATTTTGTTTTGTTACTGTCGAATGGATCATGTTGATATGAGTATGAGGTCTGTTTGCCTGTAAGATCGACCCAGATGACGTCTTGGACTGTTTCAGTAGTATATTTAGGTAAAGTCAAGGTGTTGAAGTGAGCAGCCGGTTTTGTCACAGTTTGGGAGTATTTGGATTGATCCATAGCCGTTTGATTTTCCTGTCACTCCCATAGTTCTCACTTGACAGTTATGTGTCTTAAACTTGCGTCGAATTAACTTAAGTTGCAACACGGTGACATCGCCTGTCGAAATTGTAACTGTTAATCACAAGAGAAAACTAATTGGTAACGATATCATTTTCCTTTCAGACATGCAGATGGATTTTAACAACAGACATTGATGTTCAACGTGGTGAACATCAGCTATTGGTGTCAAGACTACATTTGCAGCAAGTCAAGGTAGGGATCAGTAACAAGCAATTCATTTATGTGAACAATACCCTCACAGACCAATACATTGAAGAAACCTCATTGGAATTGTATACTAGCAAACATGGGTTATGTGTAAATTACTCTGTAATTACAGTGGCTCCTTTTTTTTCTTTGTTTTTGTCCTTATTTGCCTGATCAGGTGTCTTTCTACCCCAACAGGACTAAATGAACCAGGAAGGCAGAGCTACAGAGTTTTGGAGAATTCAACATGAAGTTGTATGTGTTCCAGGTCAACAATGGAAGCACACTTACTTTTGATACTGAACTTGCCGTCCAAACGTAAGTTCATCTGTTGGCTAGGTTCACTGAGTGCATCTGGCAAGTAATGAACTTAAGTAGCCTATCTACTTTCCAATACTGTTTCTATATAGTTTCATTAACTATGTTTATGACACACAAATGAATACTAAAGGACGGTATACTTTGCCTTTTTGGAAGATACAGCATATTCCAAAGAAAGGGTTTTGCAATGTTTTAGTCCAAATAATGAGTGCCTTTGACTTGTCATAAACCAGTCCAAATGATATGAAAAATAATAAAGGAATGCCAGGCAGTTTTCTGGGGAACTACGTGGAATTAAATTGTGAACTGTGTGTATTTTTTATGTTCTTGCAGGGTGGGAGATCTCAAACATGCCATCCAGGTCAAATACAAGATTGCAACTCAGCACCAGGTCCTGGTGGTCAACGGAGGGGAGTGCATGGTTGCAGATCGACGAGTTTGCAGCTACAGTGCAGGCACTGTGAGTGGGCTTACAATAAGGCAGTGTTTTGTTCCAACTCATGGATCATGAATAATGTCATCCATAGTTGTGTGTTGTCGGTGTGTATTTGGAGAATAACAGATCAAGGGTTGCCTCTGCCTGGTTAATTGACCTGTTGTTGATGCTGATTTGAGAAATAGGAAGTTAATTTAATTCCATTACTGAAGAATGTTGTGAAACTGTACAGCCAGTCCTACTGAAAGACACTAATCTGGCACTGTGGAAAGCAGATCGATCGATAAATAAATTAATTCCTTGTTTGTCATTGCACAGAATACAACGAAATTGATTGTCAGTCATGACGATGCTGTCACACATAACAAACAGCACTTACAAATAGAAAATAATTTAAAAAAAGGCTAATTTTAATATAAATATAATATAAAATGTATATATTTGCTGCAACATATAGAACAATAAGATATAAAACAATATGATATGATAAAAAAAAGCAGAAGCAATATTCCACTTGAGTTTGTCAAACCTTTGCTGAATTGCAGTGGTCTTATGTACAAAAGTAGAGCAGTTAGGAATATATACATACAGAGATGCAGTTCGAATGTAAACGTCTGCGCAGTGCTCTATAAACGTGGCTATAAGTATTGTAGCACAGATAGTCACACAGGTTCTAAACAGTCAGTGTTAGTGTTTGGCAGTGTTCAGTTCTCGTATGGCTCTGGGGAAGAGGCTGTTCTGAAGTCTGTTTGTCAGTGATATGATGGGCCTGAAGCATGTCCCAGGGGGCAGCAGGTCAAACGGATGATGTCCAAGGTGGGATGGGTCTTTCAGTATGTTGGCTGTTCCATTGAGCTCTACAGGAAGGAGCAGCTGGTATTCTGCAGACTGTTCATATCATTCCAAAGACCTTAGTTTCTATTCCAGAGCAATGATGAAGGACATTTCACCCAATACTGCTGTGCTGGCAGAGTCAGGCGTACAGAAATACAATTGTTTTGTCCCTCTGCATGAAAAAAAAACAAACAGATAAGCCTCTCTGCTGGCCAGGAAGTTGAAACCTCTGCATATGCTGCTGTGTTCAAACCGTCAGAAGATGTAATTGGTGTCTTAGGCTATGGTCAGACTACAGGCAAATAAGATCATTTGAGACGACTGTTCGCACTGCACTTATTTGCAAGTGATTATTTGGATTTGATAGTACAGACATCACCAACATCTCTAATTATCAGTAACTACGATTTAGTTTTTTCCAACTTTTTACAGAAGCGCAATCTACCAGATACAGATACAATCTGGAAATGCAATCTGGAAATGCCAAAAATTGGATTTGGGCTGTCAGTCTGAAATAGACCTCACTCTGTAAAAGGAACTGTTTATTAAACACAGCTGCACAGCATTACTGAACATAATTGAATGACTGAACATAATTAAATAACTGAACATCATTTCTCATCAGTCCTTCCGGGTTCATTAAAGAGTGTGTACTCGTGAAATGCAGTTGAGAAGCAGTCTTGCAAAACTGGTGGGCCTAGTCCCAACCGGCATCAACTGTTCTATATACAAGCACGCATAAGGCTTAACATATTTGAATGGCATGCAGCCTGTTGTGCCTCAAGCATCTGAGGGATCTTGTTAGGCATATTTTAAGGCTTCCTTTAGTAATGTAATTAAGTAATCAACTTTTAGTGATTAAATAAATACTTTACATGTGAAAGTGTCATTACGTGAAATAACGTACAGAGAACCGAACCTAAGATGTAGTGCTGTCATTAAGATTGAAAATACTCGATTTGTCCATACTCGATTTGTCCATACTCGTTAGTAACAGGATTCTTTTGTAAATGCTTACAATTCACCTTCAGTTTAGCAGCTATCGCCATAGACAACCATGGTGTAGAATTCAAATAGAGGCTAAAGTGACACGGTGTGTGAATTTGATCCACTGTGGACTATCCAGATGGCAGTGGTGTTTGCTCGGTCCCTCTGGACATGACTGTGGTGCCTAGCCAGATGCTTGGCATTATGGCCCAGTGGGAGCCTGCCTGGCAGTTGGTGGCCGTTACCTCAGTTCACAGCTAAATTAGACCCTGGGTTGTATGATAGTCCTAAAAGTTAAATTGATGTTAGTCTAGGATAAATATAGTCTACACATGTATAGGTAAATCGATCTAGGATATGTATAGTAGTCGCATTCTCAGGTCGATAGAAATGGATAACGTGTCATAGTGTATTGTACGTACATACTCTAGTGACTGCATTCATAGGAGGATGTTGCTGAACAGGGCCATTCAGATCAATTTACTGACTTTTTTTTTTGAAGAATGGATGCTATTAGTTAACCTGTCACCAGTTTTCTTTGTTGAAATAATGTTGTGTAAAATATTCATTATCCTGAAAAGCCCCTTTTGGAAAAGGTCTGTGTGACGATGTGGCTCTTTGGTGTGGCGGTCAGAGAGCATGTTTGGCACCCTGTAGACCTGGGTTCGAGTCCGGGTAGGGTGACCCTGCTCTCCCTTCGCTACAGTCTGATTTTGTTGGTTAAGGCCAGTCATGAGTTTAGTGATATTAAATATTCTATGTAATAACAGCCCCCCTCTTCTTTCCTTTCTCGACAGGAAACCAACCCCATCTTCCTGTTCAATAAGGAGATGATTCTGTGTGACCGTGCCCCCACCATCCCCAAGACCACCTTCTCCATCGAGAACGAGATGGAGCTGAAGGTGGAGGAGTCTCTCATGATGCCAGCAGTCTTTCACACCGTTGCCTCACGAACACAACTTGCAGTGGTGAGTTTTTCCACTGGTACAGAGGTTGTCACTCAGCTTTCTGGTGTAGTTGCTTGACTGGCAACGATGGATGGATGATTGAAGATAACTTGAGACATCACTGCTGTAGCTAACGTTGATGCATTGTGCAAGTGTTTGTACACTGTAATCAGGTCAGAATTTGGTGTGGGCAAAACCAAGGTTTTGAGGGCCAGGAGGAAGGCCCAATAAAAGCCATGCACACTGCTGTACCATATCAACAGCTGCCCTGTCTTTTATGGCCTTATTTTCATTCATACCAAAAGTAATTTCACTCCCGGCTGTGGTTAAAGTGTAACTCATTTCACTCCCTGCCGTGGTTAAAGTATAACTACCTCTTCTTTTCCAGTCTTAGTCTCTCTTCTCATCACGCACTGTTGTGTTCCCACTTCTCTTGTTTTATCTTGAATAAAATACTGTTCTCCTCTGATGTTTTTTAAGGTTACTCCATTGTAGGTCAGCGTTGCACATTGGCCTTTACTGAACTACATTCATCTAGGAAAGTCACCTAATGGCCATCATTTTGTTTTGGTTTGTTCATTCACACATTGCATCATGTGTTCCATTAACAGTACAATCTATTTTGGTTTGTGTCCTGTCTTTAAAAGGAAATGTATGAAGTTGCCAAGAAGCTTTGCTCCTTCTGTGAACGCCTGGTACATGATGAACATCTGCAGCACCAAGGCTGGGCCGCTATCATGGCAAACCTCGATGACTGCACGCTATCCTATCAAAAGCTCCTCTTGAAGTTTGACGCAGCTTACATGAACTATCAGCAAGACTTTGAGGACATCAAAATAAAACTTACCAAGTAAGTGACTGTCTCCCAGGACTTCCCCTAGAATATATTCAACCCTAGCGGCCAACTAATAAGACCCCCCCCACACACACACACACACACACACACACATACACGCACACAAACATTAAAACAAAAACAAAACATATAAATGAACAGTGTAAATAATAGCAATTCATTGTTATCACTGTGTAGTAGTTTCATTGGAAGCGTACATCCTCCCTGTTTGTAGTTTACATTTGAATAAACATGAGTGGTACCAGAGGTGAGGTATAGGTCACATGTGGTCGGAGACTTAAGAATATTTGACATGATCCGAGACGTCATGGACCCAGTAAAAAAATCTTACCTTGAATTTCCTCGCTGTGTGTAGACTGGGGACGGCTGTATCAGTCATGGCCAAGATTCCTCTGCTGGAGTGCTTGACCCGTCACAGCTACCGCGAGAACCTGGGGAAGTCCAGCTCGCCCGCGCAGAGGCCAGGGGGGGATGAGGAGGAGGAGGAGGACGACGACGAAGAGGAGGAGCGCTCGGCCCAGTCGGTCACGCCCCGCGGCACCGACGCACTGAGGAGCGCTCCTTCCTTCACCGCCGCGGGCGGAGCTTCTCCCCAGGCGGCAGACGTCTCCCGCGGCGACGGACAGATGACGGACAGCAGCGAGCTGAAGTCGGCGATGCAGGAGGCGGACTCGCCCGAGAAGGGGCCCTGCACCGGCCTGTCCTTCAACGTCACCCTACTAGACTGGATCAACGTCCAGGACCGGCCCAATGACGTGGAGTCGGTGGTGCGCAAGTGTTTCGATTCCATCAACAGGGTAAGAACCCTTTTGCCTTTTTCATAGGTGGACTACAGACAGTGTTATGGCGTTATATAAGGAGGTACGCATACACTCATTTTCTGGAGTATTTCCTTCACTGTTAGCCTAAACGCCATTAAGACCTTCTGCATTCATGTTACAATGGTGTTTTATCAATTCATGGGAAAAAAGAGGGTTGATATTGACCCCAAAACTGATACAAAGTAAACTGTGAAAAGGGAGATTGTGGAAATGTTTTCAGGTGTAATAGCAAGGAATACCAATTTTGGGGGGGGGTGGGGGAGTTCGATTGTAGCTCAACAGTAAGGCTGCGTTGCGTGGGCATTGCTAATGTTAACAGGTTAGAGCATGCCCTCTGCCAACGTGAGACGCACGTGTCAAGCGTGGCTCTAAAATCATTGAACATTCAGATAACGCAACGCACACCAGGGTGAAATGGGGCTAGTCCGAGTACACGTCTTCTCCTGTTTGACACGAATAGTAGACTTTATAAGTGAGCTATACCTTTGTTATCAGTACACCAAGTGTTTGCTGAAGCAGCCGGGGGATAGGAATATCAGCTTCTGTTTGGCCTGCTTGAATAGTCTGACGGCTAAACGTCACAGGACCTTTTCAGAGGCCATAGTGGGGAGATGCAGTCCAACGCTTATCTCTCACCTGCAGATATTCTCACTGAAACTCGCTTCAGAAACGAGCTGGCCCCAATCACACTGAATAATGCTATTAGAAGGGCTTGGAAGACTGAGAGCAATATTGTATACTGCATTTTTAGATCTTACCCTTGACCCTAACCTCGAACCATCCCAGTATCAACTCACTGTGTGTATGTGTGTGTTTGCATGTGTGTCTGTGTATGTTTGCGTGCGCGTGCGTGTGTTTGGGTGCGTGTGTGTGCGTGTGTTTTTTTAATCCTACAGTTGGACCCACGTATCATTCAGCCATTCTTAGGAGATTGCCGGGATACGATTGCCAAACTGGATAATCAGAACATGAAGGCCATCAAAGGGCTGGAGGACCGACTGTATGCCCTCGACCAAATGATTGCAAGCTGTAAAAAGTTAGTCAATGAACAGAAGGAACTTGCTCAGGTAGGCAGATGTACAAGAAATCAGCCACTCTCAGCTACTGTGTTAAGAAAGTGAATCTGATATTGCACCCCACCCCACCCCACCACCCCACCACCACCACACCTGATCTGCACAGGCAACTTTGGCTAGCTTAAGTCTACTGCATTCCTGTCACACGTGAGAGTTGTTCTCACAAGTCTTTGACAGTCAACATATAGCCTACCATATGTAATCGGTTTAGGCCAGAGGGCCCACAGTTGTTTGTTTTTCTGTGCAGAACACATCATCCCACAGCACGGTCTAAGCCGTTTGCTAGCTGATTAGAGTCACAGTCCAAGCAGCGTGAGAGCAATGGCATTGAACATGGCCAGATGATGTAGTTCAAGCAGTACAATGACAAGCAAGCAAGCAAGCAGTGGAGTCCATCTTTAAACACAATGGCTTGAAGACTAAGACCTGACCATCAAAAGATAGTTTGCCATAGCACTGACAGAAAGCTGTACTTGTATGTCAATCCACGGCAATCCACATGTCTTGTCTAGCAGTAAAAGCCCAAGTCAGTCAGGTAAATCCAGAAGAGGAGGCCAGGTATAAATTATTCACCTGTGACGAGTATACCTTACTACCTATGTAATTCTAGGGCCTCTCCGCAGTCCACACTCACTCACAGAGGGGCACGTCCTCTGCAGTACTCCACTGATTTCTACGCACTACTGCCTACTGTGTTTGGCTTGTGCGTGTGTGTGTGTGGGTGCTATCTGGGAAGCTCTCAGACACACTGCTTCCTCTCTGCCCCAAAACTGTCTGTTGTTAAAAAGACTGATCTTTCCTGTGCTGCTTGCATCTGTCAGTTGATAGTCTTCTCCTAACAAACACCATTAATAACTAAATAAGGTTATGTGAGTAGTCTGTTCTATGGTGGTAGTCGAGTTGTTTGTGAGTTTAGAGCTCTGTGGTGTGACTCAAGTGTTCCTTCACAGCTGCCTCCTGCTTTATTTCACTGCTGTCAGTGGACACTGAAAGTCTTCCCAGAATGCTCACAAGGGGCCTTCTTCTCTTCTCTCTACCCTCCAGGGATTTCTGGCCAATCAGCAGAGGGCTGAAAACCTGAAGGACACCTCTGTGCTGCCGGACCTGTGTCTGAGTCACGCGAACCAGCTGATGATCATGCTGACCAACCACAGGAAGCTGCTGGATATCAAACAGAAGTGCACCACTGCCAAACAGGAACTCGCTAACAACCTACAAGTCCGTCTCAAGTAGGTCCCCCCCCCCCCCCCCTCGGTCGGACCAGTCCCGTGTGTGTGTGTGTGTGTGTGTGTGTGTGTGTGTGTGTGTGTGTGTGTGTGTGTGTGTGTGTGTGTGTGTGTGTGTGTGTGTGTGTGTGTGTGTGTGTGTGTGTGTGTGTGAGAGAGAGAGATACGCCTGAGCGACGTTGACGCTTGGGAAGACCCAGACCCGCTTTCAGAGCGGTCCATTGCAACCGGAGGGGTTCTGGCTGACTGAATGGCATGTGCTTGGTTGCCTCCTGCCTGTAGATGGTGCTGCTACGTCATGCTCCACGCGGACCAGGACGGGGAGAAGCTGCAGGCGCTGCTCAGGCTGCTTACGGAGCTGCTGGAGAGGGTGCGCGTGGTGGACGCCCTCAGCACCGTCCCCCAAATGTACTGCCTGGCCGTGGTGGAGGTGGTCAGGAGGAAGATGTTCATCAGACACTACAGAGCGGTCAGTGACAGACCACTTTACTATACTACTTGTATACAAACCACTATACTATACTACTTGTATACAAACCACTATACTATACTACTTGTATACAAACCACTATACTATACTACTTGTATACAAACCACTATACTATACTACTTGTATACAAACCACTATACTATACTACTTGTATACAAACCACTATACTATACTGAAGGCTCTTAGGCCCTCCAACTTCTGTGAATAATAGTGCCATTGAAATCACAAACAAGCATACACACTTTTTACAGAGTTTGAGAAAGGTGGTAACAGAAGATTTTTGAGTGGCAGATTTTGACGGCTTTTTGAATGGCCTCAGCTGTGTGGGTGGTGTTTGCTTGTTTTTAGCCGTGGTTATGAGTGTTTATGGGATGCATTGTGTGAGTTGACTGTGTCTCTCTTCCCAGTGGGCCATTGCACTTGTGAAGGATGGAAAACGCCTCTATGAAGCTGAAAAGGTCAAGAGGGAAACCTTTGGGAAGTTATTCAGTAAGTGCTTTATGTCACTCTTGTGTTACTCTTGTGTTTTCGACTGAAGTCATGTTCAAGGATCTAGCTGTGTTTTTCTAGTTTTTAAACTCTTGCTATGATCTCTTTCCCAGGGAAGTCATTCCTCAGAAATCGTCTGTTTCGAGGACTTGATTCATGGCCTCCTCTGTCATTTTGCGTGAGTAATTAAGATAATATCTCCATACAAGTATGTGTGTTGTGCACATTTTAAGATGCATACATGCATGTCCATAGGTGCAGTAGCAGTGTAATGACATGTGGATGGCTGAGCTGATGGACCTGTGTGTTTTACTCTTTGACATTCAGACTCGAAAGCCTCGCAAGTTTGATTTTGACCTTCCAGACATCTCTCTTGAGGACCTGCAGTATCTGAAGTCCAGCTGTCCTTACGAAGTTCAGCCTTTCCTCAGGTAGCACGCTACATATTCACTGCTGTAATATGTTTCTGCAGTCTGTTAATATGACACAGGTTTTAATCTGCTGTTTATGTGATGGTACACATACCATACAGTTTGTACTGTACTGTATGTGACGTGATGTTGTTAAACTAAATGTCATTACACTCAGAATAGTCAAAACATTGCAGAACTTGAGTTGCTTCACATTTTAAAGTTTCCCCACGATATCTAAACCAATTTCTCTGCACAATACAAACGTCAGTTTGTCCTCTAGGGTTCCTACGCTGTGTGACTTTGAGCCTTTGAATCGGCATGTTGAGATGCTCCATCAGTTGGTCCAGGCTGCTCAAAGTGTAGACGAGATGTCTCAAACCATCACTGACTTACTAAGCCAACAAAAGGTGAGGAGTAGAATTGTTTTATTTTCTGGAGCACAGCCCACACACACACACACACACACACACACACATATATGTAGAAGATAAATCAATGCGTCCAATCCATCCATTCACAAAAGCGTGTGCTGTCGAGGCTGGCACTTCTCAACCGACGTAGCAAATGTACGCTCCTTTAGAGAGCAGTCCTGAGCTAGTTGCAGTAAATGCTAATGCTATGCTATAACCGTCTTGATAACCCCCTTTCCTCTTTTGCTTCCTCTCCGTTTGTCATCACCTCCACAGACTTCTGGCAGCCAGAGTGCACAGAGGTCTTCCTCGTCGGCCCCCCGATCGGAAAGCACAACGGGGACCACGCCTACCTCCTCCTCCAAAACACTATCCTCCCTCAGCATCCCGCCCCCCGGCGCCAGCCAAGCCCTGCTTGTCCCCGCGGTCCTGGAGGACCTGTCCCCCGACAGCATAGACGCCCACACCTTCGACTTCGAAACCATCGGGCACCCCAACATGGACCCCGTCCTGCAGCAGGGCTCCCTGGACCTGGACTCCCTCGCCGAGAGCCCCGAGTCGGACTTCATGTCGGCGGTGAACGAGTTCGTGATCGAGGAGAACCTGACCTCGCCGAACCCCATAAGCGACCCCTGCAGCCCCGAGATGATGGTGGAGTCGCTCTACTCGTCCGTCATCAACGCCATCGACAGCAAGCGCATCCTGGACACGACCACGCTGGAGCGGGAGAACTCGCGCATCGCCACGCTCCGGCTGTGCGCCGACCGCTACCGGGCGGCGGCCGAGGAATCCCAGAGCAACCTGAGGAGCGTGAAAGACGACCTGCACCACTTCCGCGGACTGGTCGCCAGGGAGCAGCGGGACTTCGGCTTCGCCCTGAAGACCATGACGGTGGAGGTGCGCGACGTCGTCGGCCGCCTCCGCCACTGCCACGAGGAGGAGGTCCGCGAGGGCCACCGGAGCGAGCTGGAGAGCCTGAAGCGGGACCACGAGGGGCAGGCGCTCTCGCTCAGCGAGGAGCTGGAGGCCAGCCGCGGCGTCGTGCGCGACGTGCAGAGGGCCATGCTGGAGCTGGAGGGCCTGGTGGAGCACAAGGAGAAGGACATCGCCCAGCTGGAGGGCGACCGAGAGCGGGCGCTGGACGAGCTCCGGAGCGCCCACCAGCACACCCTCCAGGACCTGGAGCGTAAGATGTCGGAGCAGGCCGAGGAGATCAAAGCCGCCCAGGCCTCCCGAGACGAACTGGCGAAGGACCTCCGGCAGGAGATGGAGCTCACCCGGGAGACGGTGTGCCAGGAGATGCGGGAGGTGGAGGAGGAGCGCCTGCGGGAGCTGGAGGAGACTCTGGGCCAGCGGCAGAGCGCCAGGCTGGAGGCCGAGCAGCGGGAGCACCGGGACGCTCTGGACCGCCTGGCCCAGGAGCACCAGGCCCAGCTGCAGGGCCAGCAGGAGCTCCACGGCCAGCAGCGGACTGAGCTCGAGAGCCGGCTCCTGGAGCTGGGCCCGCGCGTCGGAGCTGGCGGACGTCCGCTGCAAGCTGGAGGTGGAGATGGCACTCAAGGAGTCCGAGACCGAGGACATGCGGCTCCAGTACGAGGAGGCCAAGGTGCAGCAGGAGGAGGACCTGAAGGGCCACGTGGACGCGCAGACCGAGGAGCTGCAGCACGAGGTGGAGAGCCTGTCGCGGCAGCTGCAGCAGAAGAACGAGGAGCACGAGGTGGGCCTGGCCGAGCTGCGCGCGCTCATGCGCCGCGAGAAGGACCACTGCATATCCGAGCTGGTGGAGCGGCACGAGGAGGAGAGCATCACGCTCCGCGCCGAGGTCGCCGCCCTGCAGCGGAGCGCCGAGGAGGCGCAGCGGGAGGCCGAGGAGCGGCTGAGGAGGCTCCTGCAGGAGCGGGACGAGCAGGAGGAGGAGCGGAGGCAGAGCTCCGAGGAGCAGGAGACGCAGCTGACGGCGCAGCTCAGCGACCTGCAGGCGGAGAACATGCTCCTGGCCGAGAGGTGCCAGCAGGGGAGGCTGCAGGAGAAGGAGGAGACGGAGGAGGCCGTCAGGGCGGCGCTGGCCGAAGCCTTAAGAGACTTTGAACTCCAAAAGGAGGAGTTGGAGAAAAGACTGTTAGAACAAATTGAAGTACTTGAAAAGCAGCTCCAAGAGGGACAATCCACTGACAGGTTAGTGTCTGTGACTTCATGTCAATCCACTGACAGGTTAGTGTCTGTGACTTCATGTCAATCCACTGACAGGTTAGTGTCTGTGAGTTCATGTCAATCCACTGACAGGTTAGTGTCTGTGACTTCATGACAATCCACTGACAGGTTAGTGTCTGTGACTTCATGACAATCCACTGACAGGTTAGTGTCTGTGACTTCATGACAATCCACTGACAGGTTAGTGTCTGTGACTTCATGACAATCCACTGACAGGTTAGTGTCTGTGACTTCATGACAATCCACTGACAGGTTAGTGTCTGTGACTTCATGTCAATCCACTGACAGGTTAGTGTCTGTGACTTCATGTCAATCCACTGACAGGTTAGTGTCTGTGACTTCATGACAATCCACTGACAGGTTAGTGTCTGTGACTTCATGACAATCCACTGACAGGTTAGTGTCTGTGACTTCATGTCAATCCACTGACAGGTTAGTGTCTGTGACTTCATGACAATCCACTGACAGGTTAGTGTCTGTGACTTCATGACAATCCACTGACAGGTTAGTGTCTGTGACTTCATGACAATCCACTGACAGGTTAGTGTCTGTGACTTCATGTTTGGATGACAATGAAATGCAGCATCACTGCGTGCTGACTTGGTGTTGGTGAACAGATGTGTGTATAAAATACAGAGCAAATGCAAGCGTATAATAATAATACATTGGCCCTCTATAGTCCCCAGTGGTGTAGTGTAGACTGGCATTCTTAAACAAAGAGGACTGGTATCATTTCTACCCGTGTTAAATGCCAAAATTCCAGGGAAGATAACTCTATGCTGTTTGTTTATGCAGCCCTTTTGTGTCTCAGCCTTTTGCTGACATGCATGGATGGGCAATCGCAAGGCACACAAGTATGCATACTTTGCGCAGTAAGCTGCTTTGTCATAAAAGGATCTTCTGAATGACTCGCTATAAATATGAATGCCCACTTCTGTTAGCAGAATGACCCACTGTGCGTCATTTGGACGTAGATATTCATGCGAGGCAGTGTGAATGTACACATGAATGCATAATTTTCACATTAAGTCAGAGTCTGCTAAATGCCTTAACGTCAGCGTACAGTCTCTTTGTCAGGAAGTCACGTCTCATCATTTCTGTTATTCTCGTTCTGTGTCGACCACTATGTCGTAGTGATTCTTGTCTGTGAGGTCAGTGTGCTGTAAAGTGTTGGTTTTTGTCTGACAGTCCCGTGGCCCGGTTCTTGTTTTTCCAGGGTGTCATTCTTGGAGGAGCCAGCGGAGGGCAGCAGAGGGTCGACAGGAGCGGCGGTGTCTCTGGACACGGCTCTGCAGGAGCAGCTCCACGAGAAGCTGACGGAAGAGAACGCCGCCCTGCTGGCCAGACTGGAGCAGCTCGAGCACCGCAAGAACGAGGAGGTGCAGACACTGAAGACCTCGCTCATCGCTGAGCAGCAGGTGGGTTGATTTAAAAAAAAAATAATAAATGAAAACACTGTATTACTGCTTGCCTTTGTCTGGAGGAAACTGACTTTGTTGAGCCATTTTACAAAATGTTTTTCAAATTCAGATAAAAATGAGTTGCCTGAAAGTTGAATACGTTTTCAAACATGCTAGCATTTTGTATTGGGCTCACTGTGTTTGGAGCGCTGAATGCCTGAACATTTAAAGTTTCCTTAGCGTAGGACATTTGATGGAGCTGCCATTTTTGTGTCTCTTCCCCAGACTAATTTCAACACGGTTCTGACGCGTGAGAAACTGAAGAAGGAGCAGATCATCAATGAGCTGAATGATAGCTCCGGGAAAGGTCCACCCGAGCAGCGAGGGAGAAAGACATAAGGTCAGCCTCACTGGCGCGAGAGGACTACAGGTCAGAAAAGCACAACACTAGCCCATCCGTAGCAGACCACAGTCAGTAAAGCACAACAGCTAAGCACATACATCAAGAGACCACCAGTCAGGAAAGCACAACACCAGTTACATACAAGGCCGAAGAGGACCCGAACAGTTCAGAAAGCACACACCAGTGTACATCAGGCCAAGAGACCACAGGTCCAGAAAGCACTCTATCGCCATTCTAGAGACCACAGTCAAGAAAAGCACTCTAGCGCCATGCTAGAGGACCAACAGTCCAGGAAAGCAAACAACTAGCGCCATCCAAGAGACCACTAGTCAGTAAAGCAGCAACTCTAGCGCCATTTCTTAGAGACCACAAGTCAGGATAGCACTCTAGCGCCATCTAGAGACCACAGTCAGAAAGCACGTCTAGCGCCCAAGTCTACGAGACCACAGGTCAGATAGCACTCTAGCGCCAGTCTAGAGACCACAGTCAGACAAGCGCACAACACTAGTACCATCTAAGAGACCACAGTCAGAAAGCCACAACCACTAGTACATCCAAGAAGACCAGCAGTCCAGGAAGAGCCACAAACACTTAGCTACATCAAGAGACCACAGTCAGAAAGCACAACACCAGTTACATCAAGGCCAAGAGACCACAGTCAGAAAGCACTCTATCGCCATCTAGAGACCAAGTCAGAAAAGCACAACACTAGCGCCATCAAGAGACCACAGTCAGAAAGCACTCTAGCGCCATCTAGAGACCACAGTCAGAAAGCACTCTAGCGCCATCTAGAGACCAAAGTCAGAAAGCACAACACTAGCGCCATCTAGAGACCACAGTCAGAAAAGCACAACACTAGCACCATCAAGAGACCAGAGTCAGAAAGCACAACACTAGCGCCATCTAGAGACCACAGTCAGATAGCACTCTAGCGCCATCTAGAGACCAAGTCAGAAAGCACAACACTAGCTACATCAAGAGACCACAGTCAAAAGCACAACACCAGTTACATCAAGGCCAAGAGACCACAGTCAGAAAGCACTCTAGCGCCATCAAGAGACCACAGTCAGATAGCACTCTAGCGCCATCTAGAGACCACAGTCAGATAGCACTCTAGCGCCATCTAGAGACCAAAGTCAGAAAAGCACAACACTAGCGCCATCAAGAGACCACAGTCAGAAAGCACACTCTAGCGCCATCAAGAGACCACAGTCAGAAAAGCACAACACTAGCACCATCAAAGCCATGGGTTTAGTGTTCAGGGAGTATAACGAACACGTTTGAAGGTATTCTGATGGTTGTTATGTTAATTATATTGGCTGCGTACTAAGTAGAGCTGGAATGATTTAAGGTTTACAGCAGAGTTGGTGATGGGCCATGCCATTGGCAAGGCATTCTCTCTGCCTCTGAATGTGGTTCTGAACTGTGCTGTGTCCCTGTCAGGCCTGATCGAGACGCTGTCGGAGGACCGCGCCTCCATCATGCAGGAGAAGAAGCACCTGGAGGAGGAGCTGAACCGGCTGCGCAGTGGCGTCCTCATCTCCTCCGCCTACTTCCACTCCTCCGCCGCGGGCACCTCCGCGGGCACCTCCTCCGTCTGCGCCTCCGGCCAAGGCCCCTCCGAGCCCGCGGGCGCCGTCGGCGGAGACCTGCCCCTCATCCTCCAGGACCCCGCCGACCCCGAGAGGCTGGCCTCGGTCGCCTGTCTCCGTGACGACGAGAGGGTGGACCCCGCCATCGATGCTAGCATGATGACAGCGCAGTAAGCGCCCCCCCCTCCCCCATAACCCCCCCCTCAACCACTCCCTTCTCTCCTCTCCTCTCCTCTGTCTCCCAGGGAGCAGAGAAAGGCTGGAGGCTGATAGAATGGAGAAATAAAATAAAAAACAGTTTTTGATCATGATGCATGATTGTGAATTTATGGTGCTTATATTTTACATTTATTTATTTATATAAGTGAGGTAGAATACTAGCAAATGACCAGTCGAAGTAAGACCATCGAAAGCATGGTAACATGAAAAACCCAAACAAATCATAAACCTTGTTGCCTTTGGTTGCAAAATGCAAATGCAAAAAGAGCAGAATGCAATACAGTCTCAACATTTATGTCTCAAATACATATCTTGGATTCTTAGCATGACCACATTTTAACACCGTAATTTCTAACCTGCATTGTTTAAAATGGCGATAGTATTTCCATTAAGTAACATCAAAATATTTGTCCTACATGTCAAATATTGTTAAAGGACAGTCGTTGAAACAGCCTCAGAAAGACACAGAGAACACATCTGTCACAGCCTTTAAACAGATGGGTTTCTTGTCTTATTTTTCTTTAAGAGGTCAGGGAATAGCTCACTAAAACTCACTCAAAGGTCTCGAAACCCCCTTTGTGACAATATTATTGCATGATGAGTTAGAACTGAAGAACTGCATGGTGTGATGAGTAGTGAGCAACTTGCCTCTAGGTGGTGCTAGTGAGCGCACACAAGCTGTGTTTCAGCCGTGGCTCAATGTGCTGTCAGAGAGGTCAGGCAGTTAGTTGAGAGGTGCCATAAACCTTCTGAGATGAGGATGGACATATTATCGACCAGTTGGAGAGACAGAATGACAGAGACAGACAGACAGAGAGAGAAGAGAGAGAGAAAGAGAGAGAGACAAGGATTCCACAGTGTGAGTAATTTGGCCTTCACCACATTGTATGGTTAGGGGCAACTCTGCTCTTGTAAGTGACTTGTTTGTCTTTGTGTTTCAGTGATAACATGCTGCTGCTGTCGGAGGAGAAGCAACGCATCCTCATGTTGGAGCGGGTGAGTCTGTCAGACACGGGTGCCAATCACTTATCTGCTGCAGCATAGTTTATGGGTTTTTATCTTACAAAGGAACTAGTAGTAAGGCTCACTATACACTAGACTACACAGGTTTCTGAACAGTTAAGCTGTTAATTAGTGTTTTAATGGACATTTACCCAAGGACTGTATGACTGTAAATTATTCCTTTTAGATGAGCGTAAACAGTGGTTTGTGTTACGTGGCTCAGAGTCGTGTCAGCTTAATGTATTCAAATATATTTAGTGCTGCCATTTGCATTTAACGTGTTAAAAAGAATAACGCAGTTAATGCAGCTGCCGGGATTTATTATTTCTGTTATTATTTCTGCACATGTAATAGCTAAAATATCTGGGCACATCCAACATACACCTGACACATAGCTTAGTTGAATTCACAAGCTTGCGAGTTTGTTGAGCACTTCAACTTACAACTAACACAATGAGCTGTACACCACGTTCTAACTACCGACCGGCTGACCTAGCCGCTAGCTCCCTCCAAAGTGTCTTCCTCCACAAAAGTCTGTTTCTCTTCCACTCGGCTTCTCCGCATCGCCGTCTCAATCCCTGTTTCAAAATAAAGGTCCCTTCACACTTCACGTGCTACACATATACCAAATATGTCTTTCAAGCTGACAGACAATGTTGATGGCCTTGATTGTTTTATTGGAAATCTGTACAGAGGACAGAATCTGTGTTCAGTTAAATAGATACTAATAAACAGTAGTATTTAAATGAAAATATTTTGATAATTCTACATTGATTCCGTGATTTTACATTTAAACATCCATTATTACAAGCTTCATAGTGATTAATCTCTATTAATCACAGCAAATTTTGCGATTAATTAGTAAATTAAAGGTGGATTTCTTGTGTGTCCTGCAGACTCTACACATGAAGGAGGAGGAGAACAAACGGCTGAGCCAGAGACTGGTAAACATCCTCATTTCATATCCTCCCCCACACACCACAACATCGCCGCACACCTTTTAAAGGAGCTCTTCTCTACATCTGTGTTCATAAACTCTTCTGACCTGAGACCAGTTTTCCCAGGCACTCTTAACAGACTTCAGCTAAACCAGTTAGGGCTGTCATCTGCTGTCTGGCACTCTGGCTTTGTACCGATTCTGCAGTTGTGGGTTAAGCCAAGAGGGTTGTACATCAAACCAGTAAACTCAGTCATTGTCAGGGAGGCAAACTGAATCACAGAGTAAGCGATCAGTCTCTCTCTCTCTCTCTCTCTCTCTTTTTTTAAATTTATTTTCATTTGTATCTACATATCTTAATACCTCTGTGATTTTTTTTGGTAACACTTTAGAAAAACAAAGCCTTGAAAAGGTGTAGCAAACCCAGCTTTGCCTAAGCTCTGCTCTGTCATGGCCGGTTTAATGTCCCCTTCAAAAGAGAATTATCTTAAGAAGACCCTCATGGTAGCAATGGCAAATTGCTTGTCGCCAGAGAGAGTAAGCGCAGAGTTATCAATGGCAGTTAATTAGTGCACAAGGGCGTTTCATGTAATTCAATTAGTGTTCCCCCGTGGACCATTTCTCTTCAGATAGGTTTAATCTCCTAATGAGAGTCGCAGTTGCCAGTTTATTTACAGTAGAGCCGTGCGAGACTCAGGTGAGCTTTCTGATGAGGCGAGCTCCTTTGTTGTGTGTTAATCACATAACATTAGAAACAAATATGCTGGGAATTGAGTAGGTGCACACACACCCAACTATCTGTCCAGGAGAAATAACAGGAAAAGACTCCCCTGCATGCATTGTCTGTGTCCACAAGCATTAACTTAATGGGACCAGATACACCTCTTAGTGTTAATAGACGATTAACGTACTGGATAATGTTCTCATTTATTTAAATCCCAAAAGAAGCTGAGTGGCAAGGAGGTGTGAGATTTCTTGGATTTCTTTAGAAATTACCAGAGAAAATTACACTATTAGTTCTAAGCAGACCCAAAAAACATCATGATCTGTCATCATAAAACATCATAAAAGAAGTGTAGTATGAAATTGAAAATATAGGAATGTCTATTTAGTATGTGTTTGTAAATGTTTGTAATGTAAAATTAAAAACAAAAAAGGTCACAACCTTCCTTACAAAATGAATTGGCCAGACCTGAACAGGCTGGCTATGTAAAATGTAATATATTTAGCAAAGTGACAAGAAAAACACTGCATAGGAATATGAATTTGGTCAGCAGTGCATATAAAGATGGTCATGCATAATGTAATATGACTCAATATGTCTGGCTGGAGATGACAACGTTATATTTGATCTATAAACTATTCTGTGAGGTAGGCTCTTTATTTGTTCCAAGTGACCACAGAGAGCAAGAACAATACTGAGAGGGCAGGGAAGCAATATAGTCCACAGTTTGACCACGCAAGCCAGACCTGACCACCAGACCTTAGGAAGGCAATTAGCAAAGACAAGGGCAGGGGGAGATGTCACTGTTCTGGACATGTTCATTTCATTCTAAATGAGGGCTACTCCACATTGGTGTCGGGTATCTTCATATATTCTCCACACGTCTGACAACAGAAATAGAATAGAATATTTCTGAACATTCTTTAGCACCAGCTCTATACTAAAGTAAGTTTAAACAACTTTGAATTGAGATGTGTATTACACATAAGCACCATTTGTGAAAAAGTATTGAAAATAAGAAAGGGGGAAATAGCCAACCAATGCAGATGCAGATACACACACACACAACAAAATGGAAGCATTGGCTCAACAGAGACGTCTATGATGCAGTGGCAGAGATCATTTATATCACATATAACCCTGTATCCTGGTGCACCGCAACCTTGCACTAGTGAGCCTGGCAGGGTGTGTGATTGGCCGTCACTACGGCATTTACCACTAGATGGCAGCACTGTCAAACCCAGGCCAGAATGGAGCTGCTGCCTGGTGCTTATCAGGTTTACCTCTGTGGTGGTGTGAAACCATCCTCACCAGAGCACAAAAGCTAGCCCTGACCGTAACTGTAAACTGAATGTGCTGTGGTTTTAGGGAGGTTGTCTCCGTAAAAGCAGACGTTGTTCCGTAATGTCTGTTGACCTTGTGTCTTCTTCTCCATTTCAGATGTCCCAGAGCATGTCTTCGGTGTCTTCCAGACATTCAGAGAAGATTGCTATTCGAGAGTAAGCATTCCAGGGCATGTGATCTTATCTTCTGACATGTTTAACAAACGTCTTTAAGGATGCGATCATTCAAGTGTACTTAGACTGATAGATTTTATCTATACTTCAGAGTCATTGAATGCCCCTGTGTGTGTGTGTGTGTGTGTGTGTGTGTGTGTGTGTGTATATATATATATGTGTGTGTGTGTGTGTGTGTGTGTGTGTGTGTGTGTGTGTGTCTATATATATATATATATATATATATCCAGGATGTCCAGGATCTCAGATGTCAGGATATATATATATATATTTATATATTTATAGTTTCCAGGTTAGGGAACTTAGTGCTGATCATCTTGATCTTCTAGTTTCCAGGTCGGGGACTTGGTGCTGATCATCCTGGACGAGCGCCATGAGAACTACGTTCTCTTCACCGTGGGCCCCACCCTCTACTTCCTCCACTCCGAGTCCCTCAGTGCACTGGACCTCAAACCAGGTTAGTGTCATCCTTTCTTTCTCTCTTTCTCAATCACACAGACACATGTACAAATATACAGACACACACACACAGACACCATCCCCACTCATCCGTTTTCCACTCAAGCACACACACACACACACACACACTGTAGCTGCTCTATTCACTCAGGCCTTTGGTGGAGACCATGGGGAGAATGCGCTGAACTAATAACGTATCCTCCAGTGAAGTGTGTTGGCCATGTCCGCTGAGACAGACCAGGACCCTGATCGGTACATGACACTAATGGATAACAAAGCTGGACCCCCCCCCCCCCCTCATCATACTATACAGTAGTGCCTTCTCCCATACATGTGGCATTTACTGGCAATCCTGTGTTTCTGAAAGGCTGATATGTAGAAAAGGTTCCTGTGTTTCTGAAAGGCTGATATGTAGAAAAGGTTCCTGTGTTTCTGAAAGGCTGATATGTAGAAAAGGTTCCTGTGTTTCTGAGAGGCTGATATGTAGAAAAGGTTCCTGTGTTTCTGAGAGGCTGATATGTAGAAAAGGTTTTGTAGACAAGGGAGCATGTATGAATCAGCGCTCCAAGGTCAATGATGGCTGAGACAGGTGTAGGGTTATAACCATAAGGGCTCTTCGATATGTGTGGGTCTTTTTTTTTTTTTCTATATTACTTGTTCTGTTGATTTGCAAAATAGAAGGAAAATTAAGGAGGGGGGGGGGATGAAGGAAAGAAACCAATAGAGAAACGAGCACAAGAAGAGATTGAAGGAAAGATGAGCGAGAAAGAAAGGGTGCTCTGTATAAGACGTCAGTACAGCATTAACTTGCTATGGTTGTTGCATGTTGCCATCCGTGACATGATCTGGCAGCATCGCGATGGGGCAACATGTTCAATGTTGTGATCTTCCAGCATGGCAGGGAGAGTGTCTGTCTCCGCGCTCACACTTGCTACCCACATACAGGAGTGCTACCGTGCGCTGAGGTCACAGGATGAGACCTCACCAGCTCACAAGCTGCTTCAGGCTGAACCCCCTTTCACCTCTCCATGTGTCTTCCACGTGAAGAACGCCGTCCCTGGGTGCGTCGCGTCACGCCAAAGCCAAAATGGTTGTCTGTTTTATGTACAGAGTGAAGTCAGCCACTACAAGACATGTCGTATACACTTGGAAACGCAGATTTAGCCTCAGTCCAGGCCCTTCTTTTTTTTTTGTAGTGGGATGTGTGGTTAAATTGTGCCATGTGTATGAGTTCCAAGGAACTCACAGAACACATCCTGGAGATCCTTTAGTCACGATCTGATGCAACGTGTTGAAATGCATTTGAAACGTTTGGCATCCTTTCATTTGAAATGACTCGCTTAGCATTCTTAAGCGCTCTTAAACATTTGTGCTGGAGCAAGTGAGAAAGTGGGAAATGGTGTTTGTACTCAGTTTTGTATTTTGTGATTTTTCTTTGTGTACAAGTAGAGCATTTCTTGATGAATTTGGCTCTTTGTTCCAGCGCTGGGCGCCTCTCGAAGACCTTGGGTTCTTGGGAAAGTCATGGAGAAGGAGTATTGTCAAGCGAAGAAGGTAACGAAAGGCTAACTACACAAACACAAGATACACAATAGTGTGCTGAAGGTCTGGATATGTTGTAGTCACATGTTAAGCCAAATATACCTGCACGTCAAAGGGTTTTCATGCTGTTGAAAATGAGATACTGTTGTAGAATGTTCATTTAGTGAGGTTCAGTGAGATATTGGGGTTTGTAATTTTCATTGAAATATTGAAAACAAAAGAATAAATTCAGTTAGAATTTAGATTTAATTCACAAGTCTACTTAAATCTGTTGAAGGTATCGGGGATTCTGGTTGGCTGTTTAGCGTGCTTTAGGTGTGAAGCTTACTCTAATAGCCACATGTTCTTTCTTTTGTAGGCTCAGAACCGGTTCAAGGTTCCTCTTGGCACCAAGTTCTACAGAGTGAAGGCAGTGCCGTGGAACAAGAAAGTGTAGTGTCGCTAAGTTGTGAGATATTGTATATGTTTATATTGCCTACGTTGAAAACAAAACCAAGAAGAAAAAAAAACAGTCTCACGTCATCTATGATTCTCATCAGCGAAGGAAAAGAGATCAGCAACCGGAAAGACATCGTCATAATCATGAGAGTTTTTGCTCTCCCTCGCAAGACCCCATATTTTCCTCTCTTTCTCTCTCTCCTTTTTTTTTTTAAATCCGGAAGATTTGTAAATTGTGGACCAAATACCTTTCTTTACCAGGGCATGCCCTAAACATATTGGCCAAAAAGCCTTCATACCTGTCTGTACAATTAACTAAAAGTATTTGGATGTTATATATTAGTTCACAGCATTATTCGCATATGTCCATAATTTGTGGAAAATACTGTATCATAATCAGCCTAATTACTTTGTAAGGTTCTGAAAGTATACATTTATTATAAATGTCTATGGAGGAATGTTCATGGCATGCATATAGATATTATATTTTCTTTAATTTACTTCTCCTGATACGTGTCTTGGTGGGAAATGTAGGTTATATGCTGTTTGTTACTCACAGTATGACCCTCTGTCGATAATTACATTTAAATAGTTTTTTTTTTTTTTTTTCTTGACTGACTCGCCGCATGGAGCAGTGGTCAAACGCAATCTTTCAAATGCACTTTCAGAACAGAGAAAACAAACAAACTAATGCTTTTGTTGACACAAAAGGGAAGAAACTGTGCCGTTCAAAAGAAGACGACGGAGAAAAAAAAAGAAATAAACTTACGATGACGGCGCAGTACTTCCCACTATTAGAGAACATTGACATGTAGAAAGGATATATTTAATGTTTTTGTGGCTGTGTGTCTACCGGATTGAACATGCCATTGTACATTACTCATCAAATCACACACACACACGTAACAAAAGAGGAAATGACTGTATTGTAAAAGAATTTAGAGTTCTCAAACAATAAAGGTTTGATCCAAACACATTCTAAGCGGAAGGTGATTACAGAGGCGCATCTCCACATGAGAGTGTGCCTATTACCAGTGGTGCTCCATTCACTTTCTAACATTTGAAAATAAATCCCATGAACTTCAAGGATCAAAGCCTCATTTTCACTTTTGTCATCGTCACACAATAAGACTCCACACAGACGAGAGCTAAGTGAACAGACCTTTTTTTTCCCCCTATGGTTACTCCCTGTTTGTGGATGTTGCAAGGACAACGGTAGTTGATGGGCATGTGCTTTTTAATTGCTGTCTACTCAACCAGGTTTTAAATCTGTATCATCCTAGTCATGTACAGGCATTATTGTGATATTTTGTTTACTGTGCCCCACTTGATATAACTGGTTCGTGATTACTGTATACTAAATACTACATGAATTACTTAGTAGATTTATAAGCACACGCCATTATATGGAGTACATTGTAGGTATTGTGTTGAATTTCATTATATCTAAGGTTACCACATTTTTGGCTTGCCTCGCCTTGCCTTGAGATATTTTGTTGTGTAGTTAGGGGAGGATGGAGTTTTAGCAGAAAAAGTTCTATTGCCCATTCATATCTGCTCCGCGCACTCTTAGAGGTATTCTTAGTTGTTCATGCTGTGTTGATGCAAGGCAGCTTCAGACCTTGACATCTGATTCAAGCACCATTGGGGTTAATACAGTGGCTTTGATTCATTGGGCATTCTGGATTGAATATGCATATTGGAAGGCAGAGAGGTGTTGCAGTTTACATCAGTGTGACACACAGAGCACAATCATATCTTTCCCTAATAACCCCTCATGCATGAAGGTTTCTGGATCCTAAAGCCCTCTCTAGTTGTGCGCTCTCTGTGTGGGATGATGAACTCCTTTATATGTCACATGCTTAATTTTATGTTCAGTTGCCTGGATACAAGGGCTGGTTTAGCTTCTTGGGAGGGAGGGGGGAACATTTGGCCTTTTCATCACATTAGCATTTAAGATATGACTGCAACCGTCCAAACTCTGACTCTGTTCACCCTGGTCACAAGAGGCAAGTTAACTCCAAATAAATGTGTTGTCGATTCCACCACTTTGTCAACGTGATATAGATTCAAAAAATGAATTTGGAAGAGAAATATTTCCTTTTCTTTGTTGCCATCCTTCCAGCGAGAGAACAGTGCCAGGCGTTCTTCCTGTTCGCTATGATGTTAGCTGAGCGTTACAGCTGCTAATCCGCACGGTATTAACCCATATTGCAAATTAACTCTCAATATCGAGTGGAAATAAAGCTCATTGTTCTGTTATGTCAGTTTTTAGAGAACATTTATGGATATATTTACTGCATAATCACCCCTTCAGTGTATGATCTCAAACCAATACATAGGTGATGGTGTTTTTGAGTGACTGACAGAGGAAATTATGGTTTCACACTTTGCCAAAGGTTCTATCAGCTGGTATCTCCTCATCTGAGTATTGCAGCAGTAAACCTCTGATTATCACCCTGCCTAACAAACCACTGGGGTTGCTGTCTACTACTACAAACAATCCCATAGGCCTATTAACTCTAGCACAGCTCCAGCCAACCATAGAGCATGTGGGAAAACTCCTCCCAGTATTGCAGACTTTCTGGGCTGCTGTGTAGCTGACTTAAGTCAACTTGTCAAGTCAAGTTTATTTGCATAGCATATTTAAAAACAACAGGAATTTTACCAAAGTCCTTTCCAGTTGAACAAGAATTAAAGGAGATAAAAGAAAACCAACAACTAAAACAAATAAAAGGAATAAAAGACAAATAACAATTTAAGTTCAATTTTGTCCAAAGTATATCCTTAGCTGTGTGGTGTTGGTGTTGCTGCAGAGGATGGCTTGTTAAGCACCACTCATTGCATCCTGACTGTGGGCACGGTGTTGGCATTAGTCACTAGTCCTGTCAATTGAATCTTGGTGCAGATGGACAATCGTTAATTGAGAATCTACGAATATTTTAAATCTCTTGACGCATTATTCAACATTGTCATCAGCACCCTGAAAACAAGCTCTTTAAATGCAAAAGAGCAATTGTACCGGTCCGGGAGGTGAAAGCATGTTGCGGAAAGCCCACTAGCGTTCGCCCACGTCATACATATTTAATTCAATTCAGTTGTATTAATTTATATAGCTCTATTACCAATAGACATTGTCTCAAAGCACTTTACAGAGCCCAAGACCTAAACCCCATAGAGCAAGCGCAAGACGACGGTAGCAGAAAAAACTCATTTTTTCACAAGAAAAAACCTTGAGCTGACCCCAGCTCAGAAGGGGGACCCATTTGTTGGAGGCCAGTAGAGGGGTAGAAGGAGTGGGGGAGGGAAGTAAGAAAAGAAGAGGCGGGCAGATAATTCATACATCAGAATCAAGCAAATCCTTCAGACATGCATCATATTGGCATACATGGGGCAGCTGTACCGCAGGCATTCATACTGGTTGCAGCGTGTAGAAAGACAGAGAGAAGAGAAGTTAGTACACAGATTAAAAAACAACATGTAAAAGGAGCCAGACTTTAGAGAGATGGCAGAGAAAGGAGGGAGGAGAAGTTGTACAGCATGACACATGAGAGGTCCTTGGCAGCCCAGGCATGTAGCAGAGTAACTAAGGGAGGGTGCATGCTGGTCCAACGCCTTCACAAGGATGGTCTGGAGCTGACTACACCAACTACCACTGGTCCAACGCCTTCACTAGGACGGTCTGGAGCTGACTACACCAACTACCACTGGTCCAACGCCATCACTAGGACGGTCTGGAGCTGACTACACCAACTACCACTGGCAGGCCGGTCTCAGAGAGGCAACAGCAAAAGCAGCCCTTTCCACAATGACTCCTTAACTATAGGGAGTAATCAAAACAAAGCTTTGTCTAGACTGAAAAACAGAGAGGGTGTCTTCTCAGATAGCGGAAGGAAGATTATTTCAAAGGAGAGGGGCTCGATAGCAAAAGGCTCTGCCTCCTACCATCATTTTGGAGACTCTTGGCATTGTGAGGAGGCCTGCATTTTGAGATGGAACAGTTCTTGATGGGCAGTACGGGACTAGTGAATCCCAAAGGTAGTCCAGAACTAGGCCATTGAGGGCTTTGCATGTTAGAAGGAGTATTTTGAAATTGATTCTACTTTTGACAGGAAGCCAGTGAAGAGAAGCAAGTCCAGGAGAAATGTGTTCGTATTTATTTTTTTTTTTATTGTAGTAAGTGTGCGAAGCGTCTGCGTTTTTGTATACATATGGGCATGACATTATGGCAGCCCCAGGTTTCCTGGCTTTTATCGCACCGAGGCATTAGCCCACGTGGCACGCTGCTCGCTGGCATGCGCTCTCAGGCAACAGACTTCAAAAGGGCTTGAATCGGGGGCCCAGCCTCGGCGGTGCCCTGGTGCATGAGACAGGCGCACCAACATCACTTTCCCAGTTCTCAGCAGGGAGCATGGCAGCTCTGTGCCGAGAAGCTCGGTACCATGTGGGCCTAAGGGTGTTTTAACAATGTTTTGCCTTATTTTCTCCGCTCAGCATAAGTCTGCTGTCACATTTTTGGATGGCGGGTCGTTCATGAGTCGATGGTGTGATTGTTAGAATCTCGGGGTAGGGCAGAATGACTAAATACGCACCAGAGCATTCAATACCGGGGTTGCTGGCGACAGGCAACCATGTGCAATGGACAGGCTCTCTGTGTAAATGTTTACAACCCCCTACTGTGTTGCTGGGAGGAACGATCCGCAGGCAAAATGGAATTCCTCATCGCCTTGTTACTGGCCCACCCAAAAGGAACGTGAGCGGCTCCGCCTGCCGTGGTGAAATTAATCACAAATCTGTCAGTTGCGTGAAGTGTGACTTCCATCAGGTGGAATTTACTGAAATGTAAATACTGATTTACTGAACTTATTGACATTAATAAATATGCATATTTTCATACACCCTTAAGTGTTTGAAATAAGAACTTGGAAATATAGACCAACTACCTAATGGTATTCTAAGGAAACGGCCTTCCTTACATCAGCGCTAGGGAAGCTCTAAATGTTTGACAGTCTAAAGGGGTTTGATACATTAACCTCAATAACCTTGAATGTGCGCTATGCACAAAATAGCAGGTGTGAAATTATGTTAGATATTGACAAATGTACCAGTAATGGGAATGATTGCATTTGAAGTCACTTTACCTATGGCTCTGCAGTACTTCTGACCATGCTGTGCTAACCTTCTTTTCAGGGCAAATTGAACAGAAAATAACACGGCCATTTCAATAGCCCGAACAAAACTAAATATACCGCAAGGCTTAATTATATAAAATTAAACCTGTTTGTCATTAACCATGAAAGGATTTTCAAGTTGCAAAGTAGAAAGTAAGTAGCTTTCAGAAGTTGTCAAAAGCAGCTTTTAAAAAGCAGTTCGCCGCAGTACCCTGCCAGAGAAGTACACACTCTGTTGTGTAGTCTCTTATGCTAATGATATCTAATTAGATTAGATTTGGATTCAAGGTCTTATTCAGCGTTTATTGGTGAGATTTAACATCGAGGTTTTCTTTATCAGTAGTAGTTAATGTAGTAATTCACATGAACATTTCATTAACCTTAGTGTTAATAAACCAAAAATAATTTGAAATACCTTTTACACATCCAGGATAGTTTCACTAACTTGCAAATCATTAGTTGCTATGATCAAACCATCAACTTCAGAGTTAAGAAGCATTAAAGGTGAAGTCTATGATCAAACCATCCACTTCAGAGTTAAGAAGCATTAAAGGTGCAGTCCACGCTCCTTCCATGCACCGCGGTAAGAGCCAGTCTGTTTCCCATTCACAGGGTGTTTGTGTGCACAGGACTGTAAGGAGCAATTTGCTGGAAAAGAATAGTAGACAGCACCTTTCAGTCAGAATGGGTAACTTTGCTAATGTTATCTACCGAATTCATTTAATTCATTAAATTATTAATGGAACCTTATTTTTAGGTAATACCCCTGTATTTAACCAGGATAAAAACCTCCCTTAAAAAAAACCTTTTTCAAGATGGCCTTAGCAAACGGAGCAGGTGACAGCACCTTCAACAGCATACAGACCCGTGAAACATGCATGAAAAAATAAACAGACACCTTTAAGATTAACTAGTGGAATGCAAAACTGTCGATCAAGAGAACCCAATCAAAAAGATCCCATTAGACGGCTATAGAAACGATGAGTGGGGCGCTGTGAGGCTGACGATCTTAAAGGCAAGGCATCGGTGGCGTGTTGAGATGCTCCTTGAGCACGGGGGGGGAATTGCATACGCAGGACTGACTATAGTCCTCATTGTGCAGACGTGTCAGAACCTCCTCTGGGCTGTCAGAAGGTGTTTTGGGCCATTGTGCTCTCCGCAGCATTCCCACAAAGGTTCCGGAACAGTTGTTTACTCTTAAACCCGTCAGAGGGGGATCGGCCCCTGATGGCAACCTCACACAAATGGCCCCGGAGATTAGATGGGGTCTCGGAAGCCGTCCTATTCTGACTTTGATTCCCCTCATCTAACCCTGAGATGATTGCTAACTACACTATGGAATTATATAGCCGAAAGAACATAAACAAGTATTATCTTCAGTTAATAATATAAGCAAGTGCTGAGAATGGAGGATAGGGGGGGGGGGGGGGGGGGATGAAAGGGAAATGTCTCCAGTATAAATATTCTCTGGAAATGGCAAGGATTTGAGACTGTGGAGGAGGAGGGAAGGAATATAGTTCAGACTCTGCATTAATGAGGCAAGGAGTGTAAACCATGGAGCCAAATCTACTTAATGCCATCAAAATTCCCCCTTTTCATTCAGCTTAATGGGGGCGAGGGATTGAGTAGGGGTTGTACACACGGAGCCCCACGTCTCAAGTGTAGTCGAGCCATTACACACAAGGGCATACATGATTCAAAAAACAAGCCAGCGCTTACATTGTCCTTTTCAACCCTTATAGGGGATTGACAGGCGGTGGCTGTTACATCTGAGGAATAAAGGTGACCAGAGGTTGGTGATTGCTGATATTTTGATGCACTTCCTTATACAGCTTTGACTCATGGTCACAGGCCACACTCAACATGTGTGTGTGTGTTCAGTGAGCATGTATATGTGTGTGTGTTCAGTGAGTATGTATATGTGTGTGTGTGTTCAGTAAATATGTATATGTGTGTGTGTTCAGTGAGTATGTATATGTGTGTGTGTGTTCAGTGAGTATGTATATGTGTGTGTGTTCATTGAGCATGTATGTGTGTGTGTGTGTGTTCAGTGAGTATGTATATGTGTGTGTGTGTGTTCAGTAAATATGTATATGTGTGTGTGTTCAATAAATATGTATATGTGTGTGTGTGTTCAGTGAGCATGTATATGTGTGTGTGTTCATTGAGCATGTATATGTGTGTGTGTGTGTTCAGTGAGTATGTATATGTGTGTGTGTGTGTTCAGTAAATATGTATATGTGTGTGTGTGTGTTCAATAAATATGTATATGTGTGTGTGTGTTCAGTAAATATGTATATGTGTGTGTGTTCAGTGAGCATGTATATGTGTGTGTGTTCATTGAGCATGTATATGTGTGTGTGTTCAGTAAATATGTATATGTGTGTGTGTTCAGTAAATATGTATATGTGTGTGTGTGTGTTCAGTGAGCATGTATATGTGTGTGTGTTCAGTGAGCATGTATATGTGTGTGTGTTCAGTGAGCATGTATATGTGTGTGTGTTCAGTGAGCATGTGTATGTGTGTGTGTTCAGTGAGCATGTGTATTTGTGTTTCTTTGTCCTGTCTATAGTCTACATTACTCGTCTACTGCC
>NC_045176.1:4836818-4984318 GCF_900700415.2 Clupea harengus
CAGATGCTCGTGCCATCATCGCGGTTCCAGGGCAAAGGCCACATGGCACCTGAGCAGACTTGCAGCTGTTTGACTCCACTTGAACTTTGCACGTTGCTTAATGGTTGTTTTAGACATTGTATTTTTCATCCAGATGATGATGATGCTCGGGATCCAGATGTATTTGTCTCCACCCTCTCTTATCAATTGAAATACCTTCCCTTGGGCTCTTTCAGAATGCACTTAATCCTCATTCATCTCAACCTTCTGCGTGTGCTTTAATTACAGGATAATGGGTTATGTTATTTGCATTGTTATGCTCAGCTCTACAGTGGGAAATCATAGTATATTATCAGAAACAATAACCCCAGTAGAGGTCTAAATATTCCCCTGGTTTTTTAGAAGTGATACACCGGTGAAAACATGACCACTCAGGGTCACGACTATCCCAACGGGCACAAATGCATAATGCATACACAGATTCATTTCATACTCCACCTGCCTGGTGAAAGTAAAAAAAAAAACGTATCTGCCAACGTCTACTTTCAATATACGGACTGCTTTCTGTGCTCTGTCTCTCTATGCTCCGAGAGAGAGAGAGAGAGATAGAGAGAGAGGGAGAGAGAGAGAGAGAGAGAGAGAGAGAGAGATGCCGTGCTCTGCTCGTCCCTTTCAGCGTCCTCTTCACCTGCTCTCCCTCTCCGGCTCCAGTGCGGAGCAGGCTAAGCACATTTCCATGCTTGCTCTATATGGTCTTTTATAAATAGCATCAAAGGCGTTGTCATCTGCACCTTTTGGCTCTGCTCTGCTCTGCTCTGCTCTGCAGACTCATTTAAGCGGGGCGGTCCCGGTGGACAGTGCTCCCATCCCTACCATCACCCTGTAGTGCTGAATGTGTGCTGTAATTATGGGCCAGGACAGCTGCCAGCCAGTAATGCAGTTCTGCAGAGATAGCAGCTCGTGATGGGGAGATGTCTCTGGCTGCCTGTTCTGCAACGTTTAAGTGTTAGTAATGGAGTGAAAACTGCTGGAAAAATGCAAATGCCGGAAATAATCAAATGCTTGAATCAAATGCTTAAACTAATTGATGCATCTTCTTTTTTTTTCTTTTTTTTTTTATCAGATCATTTTAATAGCTTTGTATTTACTTTCTTTTATGTAAACTCTAATCCTTTTACTAATTATGATAGGGGAAGTGTAATTTTAGATTATTTTTTTAACACTTAAAAACACATAATTAACTTACTCTGAGGTTTGCTACTATAACTGCTTATGATCTGTCAGTGCAGTATGATATATATATATATATATATATATATACACATGGAGGTGTGTGTGTTACAGCTCTGTGGTAATTAGAGTGAAGTTACCTAACTTCCTCTCGACTGAACTGTATGAGATGTTTGGAGGAAGTGCAGTTCTGTGCTCTGGAGTGTTTGCTCTTGGTAAGCCTGCTTAGGTTATGCCATTGAGCGATCCTGGAGTGTGAAATTGTATCCCGGTACTCGTTCTGTAATCGTTCCGAGGGAGTCTTGTTAAATGGTTTACTTGGCACTTTTGCGGGGCATTTGCTGAAGATAGCAAAGACACAAAGACTGCCCATGATCGGATTAACTGCGCTGTGGAATGATGTAACTCTTTTGTCTTTGCTTGTGTGACATGTTTTCTATGGCAAACAGAGCACTGGTCAACTCCTAAATGTAGGCCACAAGCTAACACGGTAAGGGTAGGGTGATCAAAAGGTTATAAGTAGTGTGACCCGGCTAGTTGTGATAATATTAGGGTGTAAAAAACTTTAGCTGTAAACAAAGATATCATTTCAGATTTGTAGCCATTTTCAAAAATTATCTTCAGCTCTCTCCTACACACAGAGGACCCGTTTGCGTAACGAATGGATTACTGCAGATATACTATAAAAGTCAGACAAATGCTCTGCAGTTTAGGGCATTTCCATAAGTCTGACTTCCACTTATATCAATGAAGATGTTGTCACAGGCAGATTCATTGTGAACAAAATGTAGACAAATTTAATTTACCACAACTGGTCACTTGCCTGATTTATTATTATTCTATTTGTAGATCGAGCATTTTATGGTGACAGCACCTTTTTTTGATCATTTGGGATTTGGTGCTGTCGTTGCTTGTCTATCGAAATTGTCATCTGGTGTTCCTGATCAATTCAGCAGCCTAACCCAATTGTATAGTCCTTATTTTGAGTGCAATTCATTATCCGACTGGCACCTCGGATGGTTGAGGAATCGGCATTTGCCACAGTGTCCGTATTTGATAAATGTACATTATTTTACAGCCTGTCCCTTTCATTTTGGACATGACCATGCCAGGTTCTATTCCTCTGCTATACTAGAAAGAAGCAAAAATCACTGCATTTACTGGAGGTTTAGATGCTTGTTTATCACTTTTAAATACCATCATCTTTGCCGAAATCCCCTCTCAAAAGAACCTTTCACTTGCTGGAATAAATTCAAATTAAAATTTAAATCCTTCTTTGCATTTCTTCAGCCTCTTTTAAAATAGCTGCCTCCTTTTAGAAAGCTGTTTATGTAGTGATCTGTTCATAATCCAGTTTGTTTCTCAACAGCAAAAAAAAAAAAAAAGAAGAAAAAAAAGAAGAAGAAGGGGAAAACACTGAAATCGTATTATCACTATCTTAGAGTGATGAGGCGAGAAGGCACAGAGTGTCTGGATCTGTGGGAAGTTTTTCAAAGTGCTAAATCTGAAGAATGTCGCAAATGCCTTTTGATCGACTACTCTGAGCGAGCGCGACATGCATTTGACTTGCAGATGCTAATGGTGAAATTGTACGGCTAAAACTCCGCTGTATCAGATGCCTTTTGTGATGTTATTTCAGAGCGAGGACAATAGGGGAGCCCCAGCCAGATGCATGGGATCGTCTCAGCTCCAGCACCTTCATGCGGGATGCTGGTGTGCTGTACGTTTGGCGGATATGTGTCAGCTCAGTGTGTCGAGGGTGCTGAGGCTGAAGATGTTCCTATAATACCAAACATCTACAACAATCCCCCCCAGAACACACACACACACACATACACACACACACCCCCCCCCACACACCCCCACACACACACACACACACACTCCCTCCACATCAAAGTCAACAGTGTCACTTCTCGTCTTACTTTGGGGGATAAAGGTGTGCCCTTTCACACTCTTTGTCAGGCTGTGTTGAGACAGGAAATTCATGTGATCAAATAATTTCCACACACCCCATACACACACACACACCCCACACACACATGCGCACACACACACACACACACACACACACACACACACACACACACACACACACACACACACACACACACACTCACCAGTCAGTCATTTGTTTTCCATTTTAAAAGGAATAAATACAGTACAGTGATTAATAACACACAAGACTTATTTTTTTTGGGGGGGGGGGGGGGGGGGGGGGGGGGGGGGTCTCTTTGGACTGGCGCTAGATAGATTGGATTTATTGTTGGGGGACAAATTATAATTGTATCCGGTAAAAGTTGGCAAAGATCTAAACAAAAGAAAATCAGTGGCCGTGCCCACTAATCACTCGGAGCGAGCTCCTTATGCAGGGGGAAAACTTACCTCATAATCAATGTCTTTGTTTTGCTCAAAGGACATTTGCATGCTGATTCTGCGCCCGCACATTGGATGCAATCAAAACATTGTCATCCATGTTAATAAGTGGGCTTATTTGTTCCTTTGAGTGGGCCCGGGGCCCCGGAGACAAACTAAAACACTCATTCAAACTAGTTTAAAAGGCCAGATTGAACATGAAATATGCATTTTAATAATTAAGGGCAGATTCAAGTCTTCTACTTGGGTTATCAAGAAGGAGTGTTGCCTGCAAACCTGTTCAAATGAAAACACTGAAGGACTTTATGACGTAAAAGGGGCGTGTGTGTGTGTGTGTGTGTGTGTGTGTGTGTGTGTGTGTGTGTGTGTGTGTGTGTGTGTGTGTGTGTGTGTGTGTGTGTGTGTGTGTGTGTGTGTGTGTGTGTGTGTGTGTGTGTGTGTGTAGAAGGTTTATTGTTCATTTATTTATTATTGTTCAATTGCATACATTGTCTGCATATATGTTTTCTAGCCACAAACATAGCTTAATGTTTAATGTTTAATGTTCTTTAAAGGTGCCGAGAACAATGTGATCAGCTCTTGCGGACTTCTGCCAGACTTGGCCGCCATAGTAGTCCACCCCCTGTCTTCCACATGCTGTGATGCTGTGCAGTATGCCCTCTTTTGAGCTTCCCTGATTGATTGATGCACATGCAGTAGCCGTTGTGAGACAATCAGTTATCAGTTATCAGACAACCAGTATCAAGTATTTCAAATGTATCAATGACATGACTTTATGGCAAAGCGTACACTACTAACAGCACATACCCTATAATACCCCAGCTCATGTCTCTTAAGGTGCTTGCGCTGCAGCGATGCACTGCTTTAGTAAATGACTGTATCATCACCACCAGCTGGGTTCCACAATGGAATGATACTCTGATACTCTGATACACTAAACATTCTAAAGCCCACAAGTTGCAAAGCACTTACGCATACAGAGCCACAGGGCCACAGGGGCCTAAACTAACATAAGGAGAGCATTTGAAGTGTTAAATAATGTGGGTGGGTAATATGATATGGATTTGGGTAGAGCATAGAAGTGAACATGCTGATAGGCATTATTGGATAATACTGTGACTCTTTGGACAGGAAAACTACTTAAAAATCTTAAAATTACTTAAAAAAAAAAAAAAGTAATTACCTAAAAAAAAAAAGTATATCTTTTTTTCTTGTGTAACAGGTTCAAGGCTATTCAGCTGTACTAACAGTTTGGGAAGATGAGCAGTCACATGTTTTATTATTATTATTATTATTATTATTATTACGCTCATTCAATACAGTGCACAGTTCACTTTATTTCCCTTATTGGTAAAACTCAGTCCAAATCTTAGCAGGTTGGTTGTTGTCATGGTGTTTTGTAGCTACATGCCCTAAAGGAATATATCCAGAATCTATTTAATTAACAATCGCATGGCCAGTAGAGAGGCCAATAGAGAGAGGTTATTTCACTTTCTTCTGCATGGGACTAAAACTAAATATAGGCCTGGTACACAGATACTGAAACTAATGTATAATCCTCTGCCAGACTGACACATCAACCCATTCAGTGGACCCATAACATATTTAACATACTGTATGTCCACATGATACATATGATTTCTACATTTTTACATGTGATTTTCAAGATTTAACACTGACTCAGTTAATCAGTTGATGCTATTAAGAGTACTGATATATTCTTGCAAACAAAATTATAGACTGGTAATAAATAAAACAAACTCACCTCCGAGACATCCATCGGTGGTGTCACTCACAGGAGAGAGAAAGAGGGGAACCGCGTGTGAAGAGAAGAGATTGACATTTCTTATTATTGTCCTTCAGCTGTTGGCAGTCATTGGGATTGCATGGCAGGGTCATGTGCCCTTTGCAGTGCCCCACTATGGCCACAGTGTGTAGCTAACACCTGCCCCTCTGCCCCTCTGCCTCTCTGCCCCTCTGCCCCTCTGCCCCTCTGCCCCTCTGCCCCTCTGCCCCTCTGCCACCGGGGCCACCACTGAGGGAGACGGGGCTGGGCAGGGTGGGGTGGGGTGGGCATGGTCAGCTGGGATGGATGGGTGGGCATGGTCAGCTGGGATGGATGGGTGGGTGGATGGATGGATGGATGGATGGATGGGTGGGTGGGTGGATGGATGGATGGATGGATGGATGGATGGATGGATGGATGGATGGGTGGGTGGGTGGATGGATGGATGGATGGATGGATGGATGGATGGGTGGATGGGTGGATGGATGGATGGATGGGTGGATGGATGGATGGATGGATGGATGGATGGAAGGATGGATGGATGGATAGATGGACGGTACCCAAATCACAGTTGTGAGTTCCACACAAGTGTTCAGGCGCGGTGCTCTGCATGTGCAGATGAATGAGAAAACAACACAGCACAGCGCTGGTAGAGATTCTGAAGTAACAGTCGCGTTCAGATCGCTGTCTGACAAGCTGCAGGGCGTGTTTCCTATACCGCGACGCGTTTTGATGTTTGACATGTAAGAATGCTTTTAAGCATCCACAGCTGATTTACACGCTCCTCTCCTGCACTGCAAATCCCCATTTCCAGTTCTGCTGTCTAGGAAAAATGCTGAAGCCGACATACATAACTGTTAGTTTGTACTTTATCCCACCAGAGCGTGGCTTAAAAAAAAGAGATATAAAGTGAGTGATGGCACGCTAGATTAGAGTATCAGATGTCATGTACCCAAAAGACAGATGGAAATTTTGTGCTTACCTGACAGAAAAACATGCAAGTTTTCAGCACTTAAAGTTGCTATTTAATGCGAGGCTGGATACATTAGCCGTGTGTATAGGTTTCCCATTGCCTTATGTGAAGGGCCACACAATAGGGTGCGTTGACATTTAACTTTGCTTGCATAATTGTCAGTATAAAGTAAAAAAAAAAAAAAGCTTTTAGACATTAAACAGGTGTGACCCATTGTGATACTTTAATAAATGCGATCGAACATTTTCTGAAAACACACAGTGTACTTTAAATAAAAATGGGAGCCCTTTTTTGACATGTAATTTCAGCTCGCCCACTTTGCTCTCATATTTGTACTAATCCACAACTGTTATCAGCTTTGTTCTTTACAAAATGTTTTTTTTATACCCCAGATTAAATATCAACACTTTGATGTACTTCTATAATAATGGAAAATTCATCTTGTTTGGAAGAATATATTTTGATTGAGCCCATTGAATGCTCCCATTATGGCAGTGCAATTACAAAATAAAATAAACCTCTCACTGTGTGAGAGTGTGTGTCGTGCGCGCGCGGGTGTGTGTGTGTGTGTGTGTGTGTGTTTGTGAGAGTGTGTCATTTCATTTTTTATCAAGAATGTTGTTGAAAACTTCATCCTTTTTACGGTTGATTTATTTTATGTTGTTCTGACCTCTCTGCCTCTTCACAATAGTTGATTACATGAAGTTATCAACAGTGTCTCTGACAGATGCTTGTCATGTTATATTGCATTGTGATTGTGTACAACCGAGAGACATGTTTTTTTGTAAGATGCTTAAGAGAAAGGCACACAGCTTCTGATTACTTCTGAAATGGAACAGACTTGCCATATAGGTCCTGTCCTTTTTTGACAGATCTAAACGCTCGAGAAAAAAACTGGCACAAGCACAACCACACATAAACAAAAAAATTATACTTTCAAATGAAGCATGGTAACATGGTAATGATCAACCGTCAAAACCTTGGGCAACGACACACACAGCACCCTCTGCTCTCTCTCTCTGTGTGTGTGTGTGTGTGTTTGGAGGAGCCCAAAGTGTCTGGTGAAAAACTCACCCTGACCGTGCATATGGGGCTTCCACCTCTCTCCCCTGAGACCCACACCAAACTCAGGGACAAGAGAGCTTGTTTGGGTTTTCAGGAGTGGGCAGTGTGTGTCAGCATGGTGTGTGTGTGTGTGTGTGTGTGTGTGTGTGTGTGTGTGCGCGTGTGTGTAGGGGGTGTTAACCCCTCCTCTCCCTGAGAGCAAGACTGAGTGGGCCCCTCATGTATGTGTCACCCCCCCCACACACACACACACACACCCCTCCCCTCCAAAACTGAGGATTTGGTCACACACACACACACACACACACACACAAACACACACACACACACACACACACACTAACACCCCCCTCCATCCCTTTCTAAAGCTCCACCCAGAAGTGTGGCAGGCCTTTGTCATTGTAATGGGGCCTGTGTTTGCTCAGCGCCTCAGCTCTGTTTGCCCTCCTGCCACAGGCGCGCCCTCCCAGAGTCAGCGGGAGGGAGGCCGCCTGACGTCACGGCAACGACATGGGGCTTTTGTCATAAGCCACGGCAGTCGTGCCCTTCAAGTCGCACACACTCTCTCTCTCCCCCATAACACACACACACACACACATATATGTGTGTATACACTCGTGTCACACATATACACGCATACGCGGTTGACATAGACACATTTATTTGAGGCCTGTCTAATGTGGCAGCTCGGGAGGGCTGCAGTGGCCTGCTGGGAGGAATTACACCTAATTAATCAAATAATTGCCTGGGCTGCTGCGTCCCCCCTTTAGTCACTGCAAAAAGAGAAAAAAAATCACTTCCAGGTCTCCGGGTTTCAGAGATACATCACCGTCCCCTCCCTCCGTCAGCCATCGAGACAAATCATTTCCCTTCAGTACACATCTCAAGCGATCGCCACAGACGATAAGACGAGGGGAGAGAAATAAATAGATTAGTTAGCAGGAAAAATTATGTTATCAGTAGGGCCTTTCATTTAGGTGTGTGCTTTTTTTTTTTTTTGTAGGGAGGGTTGTTTCCGTAGCAATAAAGTCAGAGACATTGAAACTGGTCTGTTGAGCCATTGTTATCGTCCCTGGCCATCTGCTGCTGAGGACTGACATTCCCTCTCATTTGCATGAGGACTGATATGGGTTTGGGTGGGGGTGGAGGGCTTGTGTGTGTGTGTGTGTGTGTGTGTGTGTGTGTGTGTGTGTGTGTGTGTGTGTGTGTGTGTGTGTGTGTGTGTGTGTGTGTGTGTGTGTGTGTGTGTGTGTGTGTGTGTGTGTGTGTGCGTGTATGTTGAGTCGAGGGGGGGTGTAGCTTGGAAGGGCATATGCCCTGCACCCATGACAACAATGGTAGTGAAAGTTTCAGAGGCTTGGAGAAAAAAAAAAAAAAGAAGATAAATCATAGTAACATGTGGGTGGAGGGACAGAGAAACCTGTGTGTGTGTGTCTCTCTCTGCCTCTCTCTATCTGTGTGTGTGTGTGTGTGTGTGTGTGTGTGTTTGGTTACGTTCATTCACAACCTCTGTGTCCTCTCTATTTGTATGTTTTGCGGATGTGGAGTGGAGTGGAGGAAAGACCGAGCGTGTGTGTGTGTGTGTGTGTGTGTGCGCGTTTGTGTGCGCGTGTGTGTGTTTGTGCGTGCGCATGTGTGTGTGTGTGTGTGTGTGTGTGTGTAGTGGTGGTGATGGGGGGGGGTGCTGTTGATGTGCAAATGTGCATCATATTGAAGCGCCCTGAATAGGGAGGTGTGACGTAAAAAGGGCCAAGAACGCAGGTGCTTATCTCTGGGCTGTCAAAGGCACAGTGTGTCATATTCCTGGGGACTACCTTTCAAAAACACACACAGCTCCAGCTGAAGGCTTCAAGAGACGGAGAGCACAGGAAAATCTAAATCAAAACTTTCAGGATCATTGAAGTAGGTCTGTGATTTTTTTTTCTTCCCCTTTTTCTTTTTTTTTTTGTTACAGTCGTTGTGTCATTTGTGATCATTTCTTTGACACTGTTATCATAGCAAAGTGAATGTTCAGGGAGAGACCTCTGGTTCGGGAGGGTTTTTTCCTTCTGAACAATAAAGCTTTTTTTAAAGAGTGTATTTTAAGAGTTGTGCATATTCAAAGTTGCGCAAAGCAGCATCTAGATTTCTTTGACCTTCTTGCTTTTATGTTCGCACAATGTGAATACGCTTGACCTAATGCTCTAATTTAACTCTATTTTCCTTCAACTAAATGGACACAAAGTGCAGGGCTACGTAGGCTTGAAATATATTTGTTTTGTTGTTGTTTGGCCGGTGGGCTGCTTGCTTGAATACTCTGCTGCTCTCGTCACAGACGCTGTTTCGTAAAAAGAGTTCAGCTTCTCTCCAGGTTTTAGACGGTAAAAGAGGAGATTAAATGGCTCAAACTGTTTTTTTAAGAAGCATGACCTATTTTTGATCATCCAGATAACATTAGATGCCGTCTACCTAAATTAAACCCACTGGCGTTTATGGAGGGTATAAGCTTGTCTTAGAGGAACACATGTTAGCATTGTGTGTGTGCACAAAGCATAGACAGGTTGTGCCAGGCTTGGACGGCGGCGACAGCTGTACACATGGAACTATCGAGCCTGTATTCATTCAAACTTTGATTCAATTTCAGAGAGAAGGTCTGTTTAAATCTGTTTATTTTTGTGTCGCTCGTTTCGGGTTATTTCATTATAATTGAATGTGTTGTCTGGATCCTGGCTGTCTGTGGCGTGTTGACTTTTAGAATGGGTGTTTAGTCAAATGAATACCGTGATTTAAACTTGACTGTGATTTGTTTCTGTATTCATAGATAAACTTTCAAACATTTAAATTAAGGATTGGGGCTCGTTTAAAAATGAAAGTTTAAAAGTTCAGGCTTAATAATCGCTGACTTTATACATCTAATAATCTGCACTTAACTTTAGGATGGGCTCAAGTCAATATCACCATAAGGCAACTTACAGTTTGAACGATTTCACAAAATGATCATTCCAAAACTTCTCTGAAATCCCTGAAAATGTGTTGTTGACAACAATTGACAACAATCACAACATGTTATTCCTGAAATTTTAGTTCGAACAATTTAGGCAAAAAGAAATAAATTACCAGTAATCAATTTTACTTTAAAAAAAACAGCTTGAAAGAAAAAAGAACAACTCTAAAACCAAAAGTGTCTAAAACCAAATGGGTTTCCTTTTTTTTATGAAGGGAAATGACAGAGAAGGCACAGAGGTGTCTGACAAAAAAAATTCTTGTTTTTAGGTATTTGAATAAGCAAGCAAATTCTATTTGAGTGAATTAGTGGATCTGCTGGCCTAGTCCTCCTTCAGTCTAGCGGGGGAGACAAGAGACGTAGACAGGTGGACGTGGATTGCCACCCTGAAAGCCATGGCTCTTGGGGAGGGGGGGTAAGCAGTACTAGGGGAGTAAAAGAGCATAATACACATGGAAATAGCCCAGTGCAAATAGCCATAATTGCCAATAGGAGGAAAAGGCAGTCTCTCGGGCATATACATTCAAACAGTGAACTATAAAGCCCTGTGAGATATAAGCAGACGTTTAATGGCTTTGAAAGAGGGCGCAGGGACGCTGGGGCATTAGGCATTCTTTTGATGCTCTCGTAATTCCACACAAGCAACAGGGAGATGACAGAATACTACTGCATTGTGCTAATGAGCAAACAGGCATCTCTTCCTCCCTTTTTCCAGCTGTCCCCCCCCACCACACTCCCACTCGCTAGTTTTTGTAACCGTGTTAAGATGTTTCGCTCAGTAGTGATATACAGCACAGCTGACTGTGGGGTTGCCTTCTCCCTCCATGTGCGTGCTAGGCCCAGGAACTGTCCATGGTACTGTTGCATAGCAGGCCTGGTGCAATCCAAAGTCAGATAGGGCTTTATTTTTTTTACCTGGAGGGTTTGCTGGTTTAAATGCGAAAGCGAAGACACTTTGTTTAAACAGTGTCAGTCATTTTGCGCCTCAGGTTGCCGGTGCCCTTTGCCCTTTGGGTGTTTGCTAAGGATAAAGAGTTCGGAGAACAACTCAGAGAGAACAGGCAGCGGCTGGCATCCTGCGCTCAACATTCTGGGTTTAAATATGTTTAAACATGTAGAAGATGAGCTTTAGGGAATCACAGGGGTAAGGGGGAAAAAAAGGAAATATGTCCAGTGATATGTCTATGTGTGTTGATTTGCCAGTGCGTGTAGTGTATGTAGCGCTTACACTTCTTTTTCATGCAAACTTCACCCCAGTTAATCCAGGAAAATGAATTATGTGGATTTAATTCAACAAGGTTTCAGAAATGTTCCATCTGCTGCCGAGCAGCTGGTGAAGGGATAAATGCAATTAATTACTTAACTTTTGAACAGTAGTCCAGAACAACACTGTTGATAGAGTGTGATTGGGAAATGGATTTGAAATTATGATTCAACCGCGTAGCTAGTCCACATTTCCACGTCCAGACAACAGACTACTGCCCATTACTTTAGCTTGAGGTGACTTCTGTTTTTTTTTTTTTTTCTGTTCACTTTTGTGGTGTAAAACTCTGTTTCACAAATTGAGATGTATTGTGCTGGTCATCATTTCTAACATATATAATGATCATTTCCAGATACACCCTTCTAAATGTCGCCATCAATTTGGAGAAGGTGAACTTTGTGCATTATCTCTGAGTTGAAGGGTGAGATGGGGCGACAGTGGTACAGTGGTAGAGAAGTCGTTTAGTAATCAGAAGGTTGCTAGTTCGATTCCCTGTTGAAGCGTCCTTGAGCAAGACACTGAACCCCTAATTGCTCCTGATGTGCAGTGTGCCATCAGTGTAAATGTAAAATGTGTATACATTGTAAGTCGCACATATGTAAGTCGCTTTGGATAAAAGCGTCTGCTAAATGACTAAATGTAAATGTAAATGTAGATGGCCAGTTTCCATGTAGACCACCTGTCCTATCTTGGAATGAGTATGATCAGATGATCTTCAGTAGATATTTGATCTTGACAAAAAGCAATATTTTCATGCCTTGTCCTTGCCACTGAAATAAGCATAGCCGGCAGGATAACTGATCCCTTTTTCACGTTTAATTTGACACAGACCTCACCACACCATTAAATGGTTCAGAGGAAGAAAGGTGGCATCTCGATAGCATCAGAAAATCAAAAAAAAATGTGTAACATCCAAACACGGTGGCCATCACATCAGACTCAAACAGACCACACCTACCACAAATAAGAGATCAGTAAAACCAAAATAGAAATAAAAATAAAAAGAAGTTACCCGATATAAGTTTTATTTGCCCGAGATCAAGAGGCAAGCAGCCATGTTTCTAATTAAAATTACATGGGCTTTGTCCACACTATTTTCCCCCTGAATATATTTCAGCATTTACCTTGATTGTAATGTTACCTCATTGGCTGCGGTTTTGTTTGTTGGCCTAACTATAAAGGATCTGCCTGTACCCTTGTGGGCTGGGAAGAATTAGGATTTATGAATTTATTTCCTCTGTTGTATTGTTTAAACAGCTTTGGTTTAGTTTTGATCCCTTCCTCTTGCCTTTGAGGCTGTTCCACGGTGTCAGCTGTTGACTGATAGTAAGAGAACTGCCTCCCAGTGTGAATGAAAGAAAAGTAGCGGTTGGTAAACACTGATAAGGGATAAATAGAGAGCGGTCAGGCAGAGATAGTTCTGTGGGAGCCCAGATTGTGTGCGGTCTGCTAAAATGAGATTCTGTGCCTGTCCTTTTTATTCTTCTTCTTCCCACCCCCACCCCCCCACCACACACACACACACACACCACCCCACACCAACCACCCCCCACCCCTCCACACACACACACACACACACACACACGGATTGCGTTTGTCTGGAAAATCTCCAGTGACCTCGCTCGGCAAGTCCCAGGCTGTGGGATTCTTTGTGTGTGTGTGTGTGTGTGTGTGTCTGTGTGTGTGTGTGTGTGTGTGTGTGTGTGTGTGTATGTGTGTGTGTGTGTGTGTGTGTGTGTGTGTGTGTGTGTTGTTTTGTTTTCTAACAAGGGTCAAGTTGGCCAGTAGACATGTCCCTGATGCATATGGACAGCTGTCACTGCTGCAAGTGCTTACAATAATTCATTTTTCATGGAATTACAGGACTCTTACCACAAATCCAACATGAGGGACCAGGGACAAGAAACACAACTGTGTTCAGCATTATCTTAAAATGTTCAGCTTTTGTGCTCAGTAGCTTGTGTTGTCCCAAGACTATACTGAGAAATCATTCTTTTCTCTTAAAATCTTCAGCTTTTGTGCTCAGTAGCTTGTGTTGTCCCAAGACCATACTGAGATCTCATTCTTTTCTCTCAATTTATTTAATTAATTTTTAAATGATTTCTTTTTTTTTTTTTTTTAGCAATACTCATTTGGAGACGTTACTCTTAAAAACTTTAAGGAAGACTACGCTAGCCATGAAAAGTCATTCGTTTATTCAAATAGAGGTCCTTCATAAACAACACAAGGTCCTTCATAAACAAGACAAGACACCTATCTTTATCTATAGGTTTGTCCCATACTTTGATTCATCAGATATGCACCCTTTTATCCATCTATACATCCATTCACCCTTTAGTCAGTCCATATGATCCCCAATTCACACATCCATCTATACATCCATCCATTGACCAGTCCCTCTTTGCACTCATCCATTCACCCACCTATCATCCATTAATCCATCCATCCCACCAGCATAAGTCCATTTAGTGTCATCAGTCCATCCGTTTGCTCTGATCCATCAGTCCTTCACACAGGTACCTCTCCTCTCCTCTCCTCTGCTATCTACCTCTGCTGTCTACACTCCTCTGGGTTGGGTCACCGTGGGGCCACCGTACACCATACCACATAAATGTGGATTTCTACCTTTGGCTCATCACATGTCAACTATATTCACCATTTCCCCCACTTGCCTGACAACACACACACACACAACCTAGCTTTTTAAAATGTCCAACTGTATTCCACAGAAGTCCTTGCATGTGTGAGTCTGTTGGGGCTTAGCTATTGATTTCTTCCCCCCAGGTATTTGTATACATCTTTTATTTGATAAAAAAAAAAGAAAAAAAAAGACCTCCGGAGGTCTTACCTTCGGGGTCACCTAGTGGTATATATATTTACACCGAAGAAATAAATCTGCCCATTGTGCCTCGGCTGCTAATGAGATTGGTCGTTAAGCGAATGACACAAAGGCTAGAGAGAGGAAGGGAGAGAAGAAAAAAAAGAGAGAGAGCCAAAGCGCCGCTCGGCGGAGCATCAGAGTGTCCCCCCCCCCCGCACACCACTCGCTGTACGACAGCCACACGCTGGACTAACCTATCCCATCTCTGTTCCGCACCTCCTCCATGTCACTATGAAAGGGAAAACAAAGGCTGAGAGGGACATGGTAAGTCAGGCTCGCACCACCAACCCTGCCCTGTACGGAGACACAAATGGTGTCCATGCGCTTCTTCTTCTTTCTGGGCTTTTTGGCAGCGCAGAGAGAGAGGAGAGTGGGTGAGATGTAGAGAGTGCGGAGCGAGAGAGCGAGAGAGAGAGAGAGAGAGAGGCAGGCTTCGCCGGGGCTAATAGAGTTGTGATCTAACAGACACACAGATTCAGGACAGGTTAGCGCGCAGCCGTCTGGAAGCTCTTACTCTGCGCTGCGCTGAGCTGAGCTGCTTTAAGAGTGCAGTGGGTTCTGAAAGTAGGACTCCGAGTGCCCTATGGTACATTAGGGTTTGCCTGAGCTCCTGTCTGCTTCACTTCACTTATTCTGTGTGTGTCTGCTACCCTTCAGCTCTCTTGTTGGCTCCTTTAGATTATTTTAACAGGGTTTAATATGCTGCTGTAATCTTGTGCTTCAACATGTCTTTTTTTTTTTGTCTTTTTCTTGACGTGGAATTTTGTTTGAAGACATACAAACATACATGTTTTTTTGGGGGGAGTTTTTGTTGTTGTTGTTGTTGTTTAAATGGTCTGAAGGATAGGTCTACACACAACTCTTTTCGTTCGGGTCCTAGTCATGTATGTCAAAACACTGGCTCACAGCTGCTCTTCAGAGAAAGTCTCTCGATGGTTTAGGGATTATGTTTTGGGATGTTGATTGTTTAAAAATGACCTTATTATTTCTGAAATAATTAAGATGATGGTTGTGGTGGTTCCATATCAGTTTGGTGTGTGAATGTATATTTAATCCACAAACTCGTCTGGCTAATCTGTGATTAAAGTAAATGGAATTGAAAATTAATTTTAACAAGCATGCCAGAATTGCTAATTGATTATAAAATGTATTTTTCCCCTTCATTTGAAAGTTTGCATGACGGTTTGCATGAAGTGAAAAATAAAATGAAATATGAGGTTGTCATCATAAACGATGCATTTTATTCTGCATCTGTTAAATGTGGCAAACTGCAAAAAAAATAATTGTGAACGTACTTGTTTAAAAATACATCATACGTAGCAAAAAAAATGGATGGAATGTTTGCGGAAGTCCATCTTTTTTATTAAACGCTGGAGTTGAGTCAACTTTACGTTTTGTTAAAGATTATTCATTTTATTGATGCACATAATCATAATCATCCACCATCTGCTGAGCTGGCAAGCTTGGTTCAAACTCATCATACAGCCCTGCTAACCTTTTAAGTACAAAATAGTGGGGCTTAACCATGTCATCCCAGAAGTCTGTGTGTGTGTGTGTGTGTGTGTGTGTGTGTGTGTGTGTGTGTGTGTGTGTGTGTGTGTGTGTGTGTGTGTTTGTGTGTGTGTGTGTGTGTGGACATTGAAAAATGGAGTGCTAGTAGATCCATCTTTCATTATTATTCTGATAGCAGCAAATCAGGCAATCATCTTCAGTATTGAGTGACTCTGTACTATAAAGATGTGGATATACAAAGTGTTTATTTCACTGACAACATGATACTAAAAGATATAATGTGTTTACTCGTTCCAAAGTGGTCTGTTGACAAAAACATGCATGTATCACTATGGTTATCTGCCTACCATTGCCCACAGATTTTCACCATGCAAATCAGCTTGGTTTTCTGACATTAGCCATTTGGAGAGTTCAATGAAACGTGCATACAAGAATTTGAGTTTTCACATATCACTTCTTTTTTTTTGGAATAATGATTACTGTATAAAGGTTCAAAATCTGTTACACCCCCTTGAGAAAAACACACACACACACACATTTTAGCGGTTCACAGAAATCAGAATTTGCCATTAGTTTCGTCTTTAATGCATAAAATATTTATGCACAACTCATTCCAAACAAAGCTTATTCGGACAGGGAATTCATATGCCAGAGGTAAATCCGAGTTAACACGGATTTATACTGGCATGAGTTAAAGGACTAGAGTTGGTAATCCAGGTAGCCAGGGGATTTTGCCACACACTGGCAAAAATCACTTAAAACTCCCTGAACGTTCTAAGCCAGAGTATCCAGTGAGCTTCTGAATCTTCCTGAGTTGAGGACTACCAAAGATAAATATGCTGAACTGTGCACACATGTGTTTGTGTTCGCACTAAGTAGCTTGCCTGCTTTTTTTTTGTGTTCTCTGAATTTTGAGAATGTGCACTTACATTTGTCTGTGTGTGTGTGTGTGTGTGTGTGTGTGTGTGTGTGTGTGTGTGTGTGTGTGTGTGTGTGTGTGTGTGTGTGTGTGTGTGTGTGTGTGTGTGTGTGTGTGTGTGTGTGTGTGTGTGTCTGTCAGCCACCCCCTTTGTACAGTATCAGTATTAGCGAGCCTGACTTTTCAGATCCCATGCTTCTCAGGATCACAACAGATTAGTATTAGTATTGCTTCTTAACAAAGCCATCCTCATTTGGAAACGGTTTGGGGTTGTTTTTTTTTTTTTTTGACAAATTTTACTCCCCAATATGTGAACCAGTCAGTCCTCAGCATATGCCCGCCTAAGGGTCATTTCGGTCCGGGCTAAGACAGCTATTTCATCTCGATTTTGCAGCCTAGATTTAGTAAGGACACTGGTCAGTGTGATCCTAAAAGCATTTCTTTCTCCTGTATGGAGAGGCTGGGCACACAGAGCAGAGCAGAGCAGTGGAGGGCCGAGTGTGTGTGGAAGCTGGAGAAGCCAGGATGAAGTGGACTTGTTTAATGACATGAACAGCTGACTCATTAGGGGGGAGCAGTGAAAGGTAATTAACCCTGGGAAAAGTACAGCTGCCATGCGAGCTGTTCATTTCAGTGCAATCTGATTAGGAATTTGTGTTTAGAGCGTGCGTCCCTTTTTCAAATCCCATCCATGATAAACTTTTCCCTTTTTGTATGTGCCTCCCCCCCCCCCCCCCTCCTTTTTACCCAGAGGCCTTAAAGGACAGGAGACCTGCCTTTTGTGTTGGGGGGATTTAGCTCAAGCGGTAACCACGTTTCTCTAAAATTGCCAACCACCTGGTCGCATTCATGCACCCTCTCTGTTGAAAAGCCTTCCCCCGGCAGAGACAATGGCCGGGATCAGGCTGTGGTGATCGCAGAAAACAGCCGTACAACTTCCCCCTCCCCGCTAGCACCTGGCCCTCAGTGTGTGTCTCGTTTCAACGCCATGCAGCTCAACAGCCCTTTGTGGGGGCCGAGACCGCATTTTAGGCTTTTGTATTTACCTTGTGTCTAATGCTCACATTGCTGTTTATCGGTGTTGGTCACCGAATCCTTGTATTAAATTCCAGGTCACATTGAACATCGCGAAAGAAGATACAGTTGTTGGTCATCACAACATTTCAGCAGTTTTTTTTTATATGTTGTTTTCACCACCTGTGGTGAACAGATTTTTTTGTTGTTTTTCTAAGTAGGGGCTGTTTACTAATTTACTGAACAGTATAGCATTCAGTATTATTATTTATTGAATAGTACACATACATTTTTCATTATCTTTGAATTTATATTCCTCTCCATGTAAATTCTTTATGCACTAGTTGGAATTCCAGTAGATTTTTATCTAAAACACATTTGGTCCACCAACAATAAATTGGAGCTTTGGACGGAAATTGATCATCAAAAAGTGACATGCTGCTTTAAGGACGTCTTCAAAAGCGAAGGGATGCTGACACTGGACTCACATCAGTGAGGCGAGGCGGATCGTACCTCCGATGGCAAATAGGACACTCCAGACTTTTCCGAGGTCTGTTGCAGTAGAGGGCCCGCGTGGCAGGAGATCTTCATTTTTAAGGAAGAAACTCGGGAGTGACTTTTGGAAACGCGACAGAAATCCGCCTAAAATCACCTCGTCGAAAGGTGTCAGCGACGGTTTGTTTCATGTCGTCCCCAGTTACCGCGGCCAATGACAAGTTTCCCCTGTAGTGGTGCCATCATCACAGATTATTGGGCCGACGGTTGCCAGGCGAGCTTATAATTGTGTATTAAGAATTCTGGGCGCAATTTTTCCCTTTATTGAAGTGTCTATGTCTTGGGAAAAGCGATAAAAAGACAGGCCCCCTTGTAAAATGACCAATTTGGCTGGGCATGCAAACACTTTGCTTGGCGTCCACAGTCGCAGCTGACTTCTGTACTAGAAATCACAGTTGTCTTCAAGGGTTCTTCCCCATATCTCTCTGATCCCAGCACCCCATAGAGAGGCAAGATTTGAGCTTTTTTTTTTTTTTTCTCCTTCTGGAAACTGAAAGTGAATGGGCACACATTGATTTATTAGCGTCCATGCATGGACTCAGCCATGACATCTGCTGTAATATAGTTTTACTGATATGTCTGGTGAGCATGTTAAATAGTGTGATATGGAAACTTGGAGAGCCCTCCATACAAGTGCTTTTTTTTTTTGTTAGGGCACATCTGTTTTGGATAAAATCCGTTTTGATTACTGTTTTGCTGGTAATTGTCTTTTTTTGTCAGAAAAATAAACTGCTTGTTACTTATTATATCCTCCTGGGAACCAAGACAAATTAACAGAATAGCTCAAAAGAGTAGGAGGGTATGCATGGAAAATAAATGTGTCCTACAGAAAGGGGTTCTCAGGAGGTTACACATCATGCACAGACCTCAGATGTATGTACAGAGAGTCCACATAAATGCATGTATCTTACGGCAAATAGAAAGCTGTGAAATATGGCTGGTGTTGACGTCCTTATAAAACATACATCATCAGGTTTGTCTCTCTGACAAACGTCCCTCAGTAAAGTGTACAACAAAACTGTGGACCCATGAGGTCACCCTGCCCTCCGCCCTCTCCGCATGTACACTGTCTTTGAGCTGGAAGTCTGGCGTCCAGCTGCCTTCTCTTTAGGCAGGGGATATCTGATAAGGCACTACACCGCCTGACTGCCCTGAGAATAGAAAATCCTTTCAGGAAAAAATGTGTTTATTAAACTAGTCTGATCTGGGGCTGGGGTGGTGGTGGTGGTGGTGGTTGTTCTTGTCATGAATTCATTTGCATGTCAATGAAAGGTGCTGAAAGCACTTGCGTATTCTTTAACATTACATACTGTGGCATATTCAATTTGGCACTATTCACATGCTTCGTATCAAAGCACCGTTTCGGAGTGTGCTAGTGGGAGACTTTGGTTTTGTTTGTTTGTTTGCTTCACACACTTGTGTTTTGATCCAAAGGCTATGAAGACAAAAAAAGCCCTTTTCCTGTGTTTCATGTACAATTACAACCTTTTTTTTCTGCCATACATTTGGACATTCATTACAGGGGAGATATGAAAGTAAACGCTGCTATCTCTTACCGTTTTCCACTTTATTATGCAGAACTAGGAAACACTTAGCATGTAAAATTAATGCGGAAATTATTCCCGAGGTAAACTATAAACACAGAAGTTACCCCTGCGCGTTCTGCCTCAATCCCTCCCGCCCCGCCCCCCGCCCCCCCCCACTCCTCTCTCTCTCTCTCTCTTTCTCCCTCTCTCTCTTTCTCCCCTCCTTCCTCTAGATCAGAGTGTAATTGCCAGTAATCAGGTCTGTTTGCTGCTGATAAAACCACTCTGAATGCGAGGAACCCTCTTTGTGTGATGACTCAATTATGCCAGAAGTGCCTCATCAAACCTGGGCCATCAGCTGCTTTAATAAATAAGGAGGCAAACTTGCTGCCGGCGCATTATGATTCCATTCATTCCATAATTAAATCCATTCCCGTTTTAACCCTTTCTGGGAAGGGGAGGGGAGGACGGAGACAAAACAACAAGCAGGGAGATGCTGGGAGTGACCTTGTATTGAGCCCCCCATGCACAGAGCCATAACTCACACTGATACAGCCAAAGAAAGGTTAAAAAAAAAGGGAAGGCGCTATTGAGGAAGGGGATGCATATCAGTGGTGATAGGGGCTCAAGGTCTTTATATATTTATTGTCTTTTATTACACAAATACATAGCGACACACACACACACACCCACACACACGCACACACACGCCTACATGAAAACACAAACACACAGGTTTATTCTGTAATTACACTGGGTATGTAATCTAATCATAACAGTCATTCACTAGTACGCCAAGTGGGCATTTTAAAAACTAATTTAATGTAATTTCATTTTTGTTTTGGCCAAGCACCTTCTTGAGGACCATGTAAACAATCGAATTAATTTCATGGATCTCAAATTCAAGCAGAAATATCAGACATCAACAGTGTCTGATGTCTGTGTCCTTGTGAAATCTAAATTTAAAAACTGAAAGTGATGAAGGAAATATTTGTATATATTGTCAGTGATTTGAAATATACATGATTTGAAAAACACGTGATTTATATAGCTTCTTTCAAATTATGTCACAAGAATGAGGACCATGGTTACACTCCACAGCCAAGACAGCTCACAGATGCAAAGTCACAATCCAAAAAAACGTCTTTCTTCAAATTGTCCTGTAACATTTTAAATATCAGTGTACGATTTGAATGCCCTAAGCGGCTATTTGCATTTTGCCTGAGAGTGCTGAGGAAGAATGGCCACCGGTGTGGTGGTGGAGCCTGGTGGGTGTCTATAGCCGTGGGAGTTGGCCTGTCTCTGCCCCTGTCTCGGCCCCGTGATGAGGGAGACAGCAGATGGGGCCAGGCCAGGGAGCGACCGCCGCAGACAGCTAGCAACCTGATTACATCCAAACTAGCAGCATCAGGGGGACCCCTGCTTTTCCCCTGAGGAGCCTGGGGGACTAGCACATTAGCAAAGCACTCTTTGGAGAACGGAGGAGTACAGAGAGAGAGAGAGAGAGAGAGAGAAAGAGAGAGAGAAAGAGAGAGAGAGAGAGATCAAATTATGATTCAGCAGATGACAATCCAGGGTTCAAATTGTCTTTCGTCTTTTTTCTTATGCTAATGAGATCCCCCCTCCTCCCTCTCCTCCTCCTTTTCTTACCCCTTCCTGTGATTTTAGCTCTAGATCCGTGTGTGTGTGTGTGTGTGTGTGTGTGTGTGTGTGTGTGTGTGTGTGTGTAGGAACGGGTTGCTTTGCACACTGGCTATAATTAAGAGAATGTTGTATCAGGGCGTGTATTTGTGTGTCTGTGTGTGTTTGTTTGTGTGTGTGTGTGTGTGTGTGTGTGTGTGTGTGTTTGTTTGTGTGTGTGTGTGTGTGTGTGTGTGTGTGTGTGTGTGTGTGTGTGTGTGTGTGTGTGTGTGTGTGTGTGTGTGTGTGTTTGAGAGAGAGGAGGGGGGGAGTTTGTTTTTTCAAAGCAAACAGAAATAAATAATTCTGAGCTAAGAGCTCTGAAGTGTCGGAGGCTCCGTGCTCCAATGCCCCCTCTCTCCCCTGCTCATTATGGCTAGTTTGTATTAATTAGACACAAGTTATTTGATTTCTGTTGAGCAATCAATTTACATCTTGTTCCATAAGCCTCGTGGGGTCAGAGGATGGTTTTCCCGTCTCCCTCTCAATCCCTGCGTCTTAACACAGAGACTCTGAGGAGGGCGCTGGCCCAATTGCTGGGGTCGTAAACGAATGCACGAAAAACAGACCGGTGGGGACTGTGGGTTCATTAAAGGTGTTGTTATTCCATGGCCTTTGAGACGTTCAAATCAGTTGAATGTATGTCATTTGGAGAAGATGGGCTGAAATGACTGAGATCTCTGATCCTCTTTTTTTTTCCTCAGAGGATGACTTGCACACTCTCGTCCTGAGGCAGACTGAGTCTTGTGGGCACGCTGACCGGGGTGGATCGGGTGTACCTTGCAACACATCCTGTACATCGTCTTGCACAATACAAAGAAAGGTAATCCCCCCCCCCCTTCCTTACCATAGATATATTTTTTTTTATAAATGGTCACTTCCATATCAGGAAATGTACAATGTGGAAGATTACATTTTTTGGCAAAACACTTAACATCTTAAAATGTTACACTAAACTTTCTCGTAATTGATCACAGTAGTACACAGTTAGACTTGGATAATGTACAATTGTTTAGACAGTGATCATGATTAAGAGGCAGGAGCAGGTTGAACTAGGGTGGGAAATAGTCAGTCCATTTGGCTGAGGCAGACTGGACCCTTTGCTACTGGCTGTTGGGTCGAGGCACAGGTATGTCTGACTGCTGGTCGGCCAGCACTGCTGGTGGTCTGTCTTCTGGGTAGATTGTGTCCAGCCGCCTGATAAGGCTGCTGAGCTGGATGATCCTGAAGCCGGGCCTAGGGACTCTGCGCTGGCTGGCGAGGAGCAAGTCTCTGCGGAGGAAAAGAAAATGGAAAGAATTCTTTGCCAGTTTAGTTTGTACCTAGAAACAGTAATGGGTAGTATTCATGTTCTAAAAAGGTCTGGTAGTTTCTAACTGGAAAGACTTCAAGATCAGGAGCACTAAAAGGCCACATGGTACATCAGGACATACAGGACTGTCACCAGTTGTGTTTTTAAACGGTGCATCAGGACATACAGGACTGTCACCAGTTGTGTTTTTAAACGGTACATCAGGACATACAGGACTGTCACCAGTTGTGTTTTTAAACGGTACATCAGGACATACAGGACAGTCACCAGTTGTGTTTTTAAACGGTGCATCAGGACATACAGGACTGTCACCAGTTGTGTTTTTAAACAGTACATCAGGACATACAGGACTGTCACCAGTTGTGTTTTTAAACAGTACATCAGGACATACAGGACTGTCACCAGTTGTGTTTTTAAACGGTGCATCAGGACATACAGGACTGTCACCAGTTGTGTTTTTAAACAGTACATCAGGACATACAGGACTGTCACCAGTTGTGTTTTTAAACAGTACATCAGGACATACAGGACTGTCACCAGTTGTGTTTTTAAACAGTACATCAGGACATACAGGACTGTCACCAGTTGTGTTTTTAAACGGTACATCAGGACATACAGGACTGTCACCAGTTGTGTTTTTATCTTTAGACTGGGAGATGGGGCCTCTAATCAGTGAGCCAGTGGCTTGTAATAGCTTGTGATAGTGCAGTGTTTTGACTAAGCTGATGTTGGTACCATATTAAAGATGCAGTCTGTAATTCTGGCAAAAGGATGTTGTCAAATTACACCCCTCCTTTCTGTGTCCCTGAGGCAAAGTGTTGATTGGCTGGAAATGTTTCTGTTTTTGGGTCGGTCCGAGCCACCATGATTGTTTCCCATTGACAAAGCTGTGACTGTGTCCAAACACAACTTTGGGTTTTTCTGAGCGTGAAAAACTGAACAGACAGCTGGAGGACTGCGAGGACCAATCGGCTGAATTTGACAAAGAGTGGATTGGATTAGAAAGTGGATTAGAAAGTGGATTAGAATCACGGACTGTACCTTTAAGAAGCAGAGTGATCTGAGAGGCCTTTATTCACACAGTGTGCTGTACTCAGGTCGCCATTACCGATTGTTTGACTGCAAATGGTGAATATTCTTGACAACACAGGGAAACAGGGGAATCAAGAGCTAGTGGGTAGGGTACAGTGTTCAGAAGGATTCAATTTCAAAAGTTACTCCTTCCCTTTCAGAGACTTTCTCTCCTGGTATAGCTGAAGCTTGAAGGCCCACACGACAGTCAGGGATCACAGTTATCGTATGGTGTTGTTCATGTAACATGTCACACATTTTTCACATTTCTGCTCTTCTATGAATGGATCTGTGAATGGACTATTCAGACCCTTTGTGTCATTTAACCACAGCTAATACATGCGGTAACAATATTAGTATTGTTTTGCTTTTTAAAATAGATATTACAGCAGGTGTATTCATGAGGATAGTAAAATAAAGCTAAACAATGTGATCATAACACAACAAAGCACTTTTTCCAGCACTTGTATATTGGGTCTTTCAAGAGGTGTTAATCAATGTGCAAATGTGAGTGAGTGTGTGTGTGTGTGTGTGTGTGTGTGTGTGTGTGTGTGTGTGTGCGTGTGTTTGTGCGTCTGCCTGCAAGTGTGTGCCTCTGTATTTGTGTGTATGTGTCTGCGCATCTGCGCACACATCAGCGTATGGCCTGAGCACTGCACAGCAAGTGAAAATAGAGGAGTGTAATGAACTAATCAGGTACATTAGTTTTTACAGAATGTAATCTATAGTGGTGGCGAGTTGTTTGTCTCAATAGGGCCCCGGTAATCAAAAGTAATGAACCTATTACGCGCGGGACCTCAGAGAGACTGCTGTGGCATTAGGAGTGGGCCACATAAAAAGGTTTATTAAAGGAAATTAAGGTCCATCACTACCACACCTGCTCCCCCCATTATAAATGTATGACAGGTCAGTAGCTTCAATCACAACAGCGCGCCAGAGAGAGAAGTCAGGTTTCCCATTACTGTGGGGGGGGAAGGAACGCCGCCGCCAGTGACTCAGTGCTCTCTGCCGCCCCGGTGACCACTATACACAGCCATCATCCCGGAATAATTACATTTAATAGGTTTTATTTGGGATCGGCAAGGCGACGCCGCCACTAGCTGAGTGGAGAGTGGCCGGGCATTAACAACTCTTTTTGTCTAAACATGCGCAGTGTGGCGGCTGTCTCTTTCCACACCTTTTGGCGGTGTTTTTCCAGCGTGTTATTATATTTTTTGGCACCTCAGAGGAATGTATTTATTTTCGGTATTTAAATGAGTCTGGGGGGGATGGTGACATTACATTAATGTGGCTGTTGTTTGCTTTTGAACGGTACTTTTGTTCACTCTCTGGTTCTGCCTGTTGCTAACATATTTGCTCATAACAAAACAGTCAGCCACAACACAGAGTTCTCCAGTGAATTCCCAACCATTATGTTCCAATTACAAGCATGTCTCTGATAATAGCTGAACATTTTTTTTAATAAAATGAGTTCTCTTTCAAAAATTATTCATATCTGTGAATTTGTGAAACTATCCAGAGATGTTTGAAAATGGAGGACTGTTGTTAGCATACTTACTTGATAGATACCTGTCTTGGAAATGACGGTTTGTCAAACCACCTATTATGCAGAAGTCTCGGAGATATGCTGCGTTCCCCAATCCTAATCCACAGCTAGTCCTTAGGATGCTATATCCAGGGAACCAATCTATTAGTACTCCATTCAGCTGCATCCTTTAGATGTAATTATGTACCTTGAGTTGGAAGGACAAACATTAATTAACTCACCCTGTGAAACGCCACGATATTCGTCCATCATCCAAATCGAACAGAGTGGACTTGTGTGAACCATTCAATAAGCTGGACGACTTACACTTCAAAAACTTCTGGATCGATGCAGTATTTATGAGGCAGACGGACAGTCCTTCCCTAATTTGAGTCATGTAATCGATCAGCGTTTGCATGGAGTCACAGTCCTTCGCTAATTTGAGTCATGTGATCGATCAGCGTTTGCATGGAGTCACAGTCCAACCCTGTTCAGTCAGTCTTGCTCACAGCTCAACTCTGCCTTTTTTTCACAGATGGACTCCGAAGGCGAGGAGACCCAAACCCAAGTGTGCAATGGCAGCGGGGGTAAGTAGCGTTTGGTGCCCGCCGCTCTCGGTACCCACACCAACACGTACCTACCTCCTACTCCACGTCCCATTCAAGCTCATCTACGCCACTCAGCTCAATTCGGCTGAAGTAGCAGTTCAACAGTTTCACATCAGAACTGTCTGCTTTAATATTTCATCTTTTCAACGTGAAGAGCGGGCTTGCCCGCAAAGCCAATGCATTATTCAAAGGGGAATCACTTCATTAAATTGCAATATTGGCTCAAATGAGTTAAGGAGTGCGTCTGAACCCGGGCGCTTGCTCCATCTGAGGTGGCATATCATTATTTAAGTGCTCAGAGTCTTGTAGGGATTGGTGGTTCACATAGACGGGCCATTCAAACAATGCCTTGGCACGCTGTTGGCACGCAGGGGACGGGTTGGAGTCTGGGAAGGCAAGTCTCAGCGAGTCTCTCTGGAGTTCTCTTCAGATAGTCCTCTCAGGGCTGGTTGGGAAAGTGTTTGACTGCGTTTGATTCTGGTTCAGCACTGGGAGGGGGGGAGGGGGGAGGGCTGCATTAGACTGAACATAAATGCAGTTTATCTTCTCTTGTCATTCAAACACAAAACTTGAGACCACACATATGCCAGTGAAATGGGGGGCGGAATGGCAGTGCTGAAACTTTGTCTGCTTATAAATGGTGAATACATAGTATTGTATAAACAGTGTGTGTTCATTCGGCTCACCCCCATCAGTGTGTGGTGTCTGTATCTCTCTCTCCCCCATCAGTGTGTGGTGTCTGTATCTCTCTCTCCCCCATCAGTGTGTGGTGTCTGTATCTCTCTCTCCCCCATCAGTGTGTGGTGTCTGTATCTCTCTCTCCCCCATCAGTGTGTGGTGTCTGTATCTCTCTCTCCCCCATCAGTGTGTGGTGTCTGTATCTCTCTCTCCCTGGCCTGCATCCCTGGGAGTGCTTATTTGAAACGCTTCCTATTGCAGCTTCGTATCGAATTGTTGAAAATGCTGAATTGTTGGCAATGGTCTTGCTCTCTCTCTCTCTCTCTCTCTCTCTCTCTCTCTCTCTCTCTCTCTCTCTCTCTCTCTCTCTCTCTCTCTCTCTCTCTCCCTCTCTCTCTGTGTCTCTGTTCTTCCGGGGACTTCCTGAGTAAACACTCAAGATCTATTCTTTTGTGCCCCAAGGCAGTTATCTCATCAGCTATCACAAACTAATTTTCAACTATCAAAAGCTAATCTTCAGCCACATGATCTCATGATCTTGCATCGTCATTGTGTGCTTGTGTATGTGTGTGTGTGTGTGTGTGTGTGTGTGTGTGTGTGTGTGTGTGTGTGTGTGTGTGTGTGTGTGTGTGTTTTCATCAGTTTCCTCCTGTGTTGCCTGCACAGTTGTGTGTCAGGGTCAATAAGCTGGTGTTTTCACTCCAGACGCAGCAGTGCGGCTGATAGTGGGTGGGCAGCTGTGTCTGCGGGCCCAGCCCAGTGGAAATGTAAACACCCACGTTTACCCCTCTCTCCTTTCCCTTCTGTTTGCAGTTCTGACTGACTGCGTTGCTGAGGCGCCCAGGTAAGCCGGAGTTCACATCCTTATCAGGCCAGCGTTGGCATTGGTGGTGCCACGCTGACTTTCTTTCACCAGTCCCCATTTTCTTTTTGCTTGTTTTTTTCTTCTTTTTCTTTCATCAAATGCATGAATGGATTGCTGTTGGACAGTTGAACATACAAGCTGCTGCAATGGAGTAGCGAAGGTCCCCCTCTTTGCTTTGAATAGATTGCTGTTGGACAGTTAAACATACATGCATGGTTCAGCCTGTGTCACACAACAGTGCTTGTGCCCTCGGGTCCTATTCAGCACAGCTTCTGCATGTCCTTGAATGAGTATCAAACGGTCTTATTTTAATTTGGAGCATGTAAGGCATGCTAATTACAGTGTAATTACCATGATCATATATTGTATTGTTAATCATTCGTGTTTTTACACATCCCTTTATGGTGAATTAGTACCCCCTGGGTGTTTTTCAGGGGGGTTTTTTTGTGTGGAAAGAACCACTAAGGGTCTAAAGAGAAGTGGTCCGGGCTGTGCGGTAGCTGTTAAGACAAGGCTGTGACCATACCCTGGGTGGTTACATAGGGATGGAGTTTGGAACAGTGTCCAGTCTGTCTGGATTTTTATGTGTAGAGGGGGTCCTTGGCCCTCCTGGTATGAACCTTGAATTGACCGTAATGAACTCATGAGCATCTCCCTTCCCGTGGCCCTCCAGTGCTGGCCTGCTGGCTGCCAGGAAGAGGAGTGCACTCGAGGGGGGCCAGGGGGCCCCCGTCAACAAGCGGAAGTCGCTGCTGATGAGGCCACGTCACTACAGCCCGGGCCCCGAACCCAGCCAAGCCAGCGACGGAGACGGGGACGGGACGAGGACGAGGACGAGGACAGCGAGGAGCTGGCAGCCGCGCGGGACAAAGACGAGCCCAGGAACATTGACACTCCAGCAGGTAGACAGATGTCCTGTTGTTTTGTCTGTTTTGATGAACAATTGACGCTGAATTTTAAACTGCCATCTGTTGCATTCATATTTCCTCTGCCGCCCAACCCCCTCCACCTCCCTTTTTCCCTCCCTCGCTCCATCCATGCCTCCCAGCCTCTCTCTCTGCCCCCCCCCCCCCCCCCCCCTCTGTCATTAATTTCCTCTGTGATTGTGGCTGGGGAGTGAAAGACTCCACTGCTGGGTCCACATGAGTAGTCTGTCACATCTACAGACCAAAGTTTCTGACAGCTGATCTGCCATGATATTTCTGGCACACTAAACCTCTCTCTTGTCTGTGCGCCTGTATGTATGTATGTATGCATGTGTGTGTGTGTGTGTGTGTGTGTGTTGCATTGAGCCTAATGTGTGTGTATTCAGATTCGTCTTTGATTCTTTTTTTTGTTCTTTTTTTTCTTCTGTGATCATGTGATGTAGATTCTCTGTAGCTAGCTCAGAGCAAAAGGAAATCTAGTATTCAGCCAAAGCGTGGATCAAGTCACCAAACTGTATTGTCATGCTTCTCACTCCTGTTGAGTACGCAGCGCCCAGCTCGCGGCTCAGAGCTCGCGGGGTCTTTTTCGGAGCTCGCATAATTGCTTGCATAATGTCCCTAATAGAACAGAGGGTAACACAGTGATTGTAAGCTTGCTTTGACAAAGGAGACTGCGTACTCAACCCTACCAAAACATATTTTTTGACAACAATCGCACAAAAATAATCAAAGTTGCTGTTTTATTTTAAAGCAGTGGACCTTTAGGGAAACAAAACATTGCGTTTTTTTCTAATGAATCAATTATGAACATTTTGGCAACAATGCCCATGGTTTATGTCTGCATTTCCCGGCCCTCTAGAATCGGTACTTATTTGGTGTATTTTTAACGATGTAACTAAGCAACAAACGTAATTGTCCCCTTCGAAAGCTTTTGTTAGGCCATCTAACACAGTCCAAATATACATAATTAGGCATAATGTCTACTGCCCATTATTGGACACATGTGGGTAGTTAAATGGACCAACAGAATAGCTCAATGAATCAAGCAGATTTACTGGAAATGGAATTTATTTGTTTCCAGGGTTCGTATTACATGACAATTATCTTAACCCTCTGCAATCTTTTCACTAAAAATCGAAACACTAAGTATTATTCCCACAAACTTTCATCGTGGAAGAGGCTTTCTCTCTCATCTCAGAGAATGTCTACACAAGAACTATTTGTTGATTCTTTTGGGGAAGACTGGCGCCTGACCAGTCGTTAGGCGACAAAGGTTTGGTGAATCTTGAGCTGATGTAGTATATGACAGCAGTGAAGGATGGAAGAATAAGGATGAGTCTGGGGGCTGCGGTGAATAACTGCATTTCACAGCAAAAGGGAGAGGGGTTTGGTGGTGGGGGTGGTGGTGGCGGTGGGGATGGGGGGGTTGGAGCTGGGGGAAAGCCTTCCATTTGGTGGCACCGTACAGCAGGCGACCACAGCCAAGCTTCTGGTCTGCAGCCTCGCTCCGGTAATGGCTATTCTGGAGTACAAACTGTTCACCTGTTCCAACACGCAAATCACAGGCGGGATCCAAGTGTTTCTCTCTCTCTCTCTCTCTCTCTCTCTCTCTTTCTCTCCCTCTCTCTCTCTTTCTCCCTCTCTCTGTGTCTGTCTGTCTCTCCGTGTCTCTCCCACCCCCCTCTTTTGGTCAGGGCTGTGCATCCATCTGGATGGCAGTGAAGTCCTCTGTTAATTGTAACTAAGCATAACTGGCGAACTTTTCATCTCGGTGTTGGACAGCCTTGCATTTTGACGCCTCTGTTAAGATTCAAATGTTCTAGTGACACGCAGAGCATCAGGGAGGAGCGGCCGTATCTCACCACACGACAACACAATCTGCGAGGGCTGCATGGGAGATTTCTACTTGATGTGTGTTCATTTTTTTTATGTTGCTTGGGCAAATCTGACGCTTTTCTCTTTGATGGAAAATCAGAGGATGCCGCTCTTTGTGTCAAAGTGAAAGTGTATGTTATGTCTGGTGCGTGTATGCATCTGCTTGGAAAATGATTGTGTTCCACTGAGCCATGAAAAAAATTAATTTGCTGTTCTATCCCCTTAAATAACACACACATGTACAGTACATGAAGATCTGATAGGGCCTCAGCCACGGCAGTGAAGTGATTCAGCTCTAATAATCACTTTCAGTCATGACATTTTCACCATTTGAAAAATGAAATGAACTACGTCCACAAGGGTAGATTAGATTCTCTCAGCCTGTCCTCCGTTTGCCATGGCCCCTAGTGTCAGTGTGATGCTGTGGGCACCATCAGGGGCAACACCTTCTCCGTCTCCCCTGGGCGTTGTTGCTCTCTCTGGGGGAAACTTGCAGCATGATATGGTGGGTGGAGGCAGCGAGCAGCCGGTTCCACACTTGGGATGTGGGAGAACGTGGGGGGGGGGGGGGGGGGGGGCTGGGGCAGTGACTAGGCGACTCCCACAGAACACGCAGGAGTGCCTGGCTCATCCCACAGCTGAGCGCACATTTGGGAGAAAACATCTTGAGGAATTTGTCATTCTCCAACCGACAGTCTGTTTTGGTTTTCTTGCAAAAAGCCACTTTGACTTTGTATAGCACAAAGCACTGTCCCATCCTATATTTGTAAATCCTGATATCTTTTTTTTTGGCAGAATTATGGCAGACAGGGTGATCCATTGAGCATTTATGTTGCTTTTGGGGGGATTAAGCGTGGTTCCACGCATTCGGCAGACTAGTGCCTATTTGTTAATGCCTGTTTTCTTCTTAAGAGCACTTTAACACACAACACACAAATTTTGATCCCCAATGATTCCCAAAATATCTAATCAACCTATCACACACCGCCCAGTTCTGCATGGGCCTATTTTTAATGTGGTCCATGACGTCAAGTCATCTAAGAGGATAGATCCATCGCCTACTTATGATTTAGTTGGACTAAAACCCCCTTAGGGCCTAAGAGCCTTACACACAAGTAAGTTTCAGTGGTTTTGCAGATCAAAAGAGATTTTGAATCAATCCAGATGATAGCTTCCTTTGTTAATCATTGACTGTGACTTAATATAATCAGGCATGTTTCATTCTCTAAAGTATCATTTAAAGGGGATTTGGTGCTTAAGAGGTCCTAGCTGTCTGACCCAGTAATAATGACTTATTCTTACAGAATTCTGGGTACTGTAGCCAGCATACCTCTTCTTTTAAAGTGCTCCCATTTTTCTACCAAGCTGTTTTCCGGGCAAGTTCAAATTTGTATGATTTATTCATGATCAATTAATGATAAGCTATAAAAAAAACTAATAATCCTGTTAGGACACAATATTTGTATAAATTGAAAAAATGGCTTCTACTCATATCCTTTTAATTAACCCATTTATTTTTCTGAAATTGGATGAGTGTTTTTTGTTAATTTTGTGTGATGTTTGTCTATACAGAGGAAAACATCAAAGGGCGTCTTAGGTCAGGGCCTCTCCGAGATATTCCACTCCGTGAACCACTATTTACATCACCAAACATATTTGTGTGGCCCCAGAACAGTTTTCAATCTCTCTTTGTTCCGTCTTTAAGTCCAGCACTCAACCTTCGTGTTTGTCATCCTATCAGTCCACATCATAAAAGGCCCCATAATCCAATGCTTCTTTTCATGTACACAATCACGAGGGCAGATTAGAAAGCGCGGTGCTTTCTTGTAACATTTCCGCCTTTTTCTAAGGTTCTCTCCTCTTTGTTTGTTTCTATGTCTCTACATGAAAAATAATGTCCACACAAATGAGTTTTCTAGGATGTGAAGTTGAAATTACAGCGCCTTTAAGTCTGGTTGAGTCTTTTCATCTCGTCGTAACACTTCTTTCCCATTAGGACACTCATGTCCAAACGCCACGACTGTTGTTTCTCCTGTTATAATCCGCCGATTTAAAATCTGTGTTAAGTTGTAGGTTTGGATTTGCAAATTCTATGAGGAAGAAAAACAACAGTGTTCATCTCTGGCTTCCGTGTAGCTCTCTCACATCAACCCCCCCCCCCCCCCCACACACACACACACACACACATCTCATAAGCTCTGCATACTTGGAATGCAATTTGAAGAAAATGTTTGTTGAGGAATCTGTGCGGTAGTTATGTTGCTACAGCATATTCTAGTCCTCTTTCATCTAAAGATTATGAGTGATGGCTGCAATGGCAATGGAGAATGGAGAAATGCAATGGAGAAATGTATAGTTTATGACTTGGATTTACATTCCTGTCATCTACATTCCTGATGTTTAAACGGGTTTGTCTTTATTTATAGGGAACGGCATTATGATGTTTGCTATGTACAAACTCTTTTTATTTGTTGTTGTTGTTTATTTGTAAAACGAGATCTCCTTCTTCCAGAGACGAATGGAGCGCTTGACGCTGCTGTGTACTGCGACCGAGACGCACACTCGCAGGACGACGCCCCGCACTGGTCTGACCACCTGAGCGAGGGGTCGCCTCGGCTGCAGGGCCTGACCTCGGAGAAGATAGACGAGGAGGACGAGGATGAGGACGAGGACGAGGAGGAGGAGGAGGAGGAGGGCCTGCGCGAGGTGAACCACATGGAGGAGAGCCTGCGCGAGATGGACATGGCCTACTGCCTGGCGCAGCACCGGAGCCTGGAGCGGGAGCGGGAGAACAGCGAGTGGCTCCGGGGTCCCTCGCCCACCGCCGGCAAGGTCAACGGCATTCACCTCCACCTCAGCCCCACCAAATCCACCGACGACCCCTCGGCCAGGTGGACGCGCCTGGGCCCCGAGCTCCACCCGGAGGATGCCTTCCTGGGCTACTCGGGTCGGCCCGGCGGCCTCTTGGCAGCGGATGACGTGAGCCTCACCAGGGAGCCCAGCGAGGACAGCGAGGAGGAACTGCAGCACCACCACCACCAGCAGCAGCATCAGCATCAGCAGCAGCAGCAGCATCCGCAACATCAGCATCCGCAGCATCAGCAGCAGCAGCAACAGGCCCGTCTGGAGCCCAGCTGGGTGCCGGGGGTGCCGGTGCGGCCCCTGGGCATGGAGCGCGCCCGGCTCAACCTGAGCCTCCTGGAGCAGGCCATGCTGCTGCAGTCGGAGCAGCGTCAGGCGCTGCACTACGCCTACAAGGACATGGACCGCTTCCTGCTGGAGCAGATGAGCGGCGAGCGCCGGCACCAGAGGATGATGGAGATGAACGCCGCCCGCGCTGCCTTCCACGGATGCAAAGGTGCTGTCCCTGCCCCTACTGTAAGCCCAAGCCGTGCAGCCTCGAGTGAAGTGTCCCCATTGGTTCCACTTTAGAGGATTGTGATTATTGTACCCCCTCCCCCTACTGTTACCTCACAGAATTCCGCTCGTTACCATAACATTTAATTCGGAATTGATATTGATTTATTTTGGCCATCAAGGCAAACCGTGCATGCATGAACCCAATCAGCACCACGCACAAATTAGCCTGTGATTACTGTGCCATGAAATCTCCCACTGTATCCACCCTCGAGCTGCGGGTATAGTCGGCGGCGGGAATACGTTCGACTGTTTTAATAGTCAGGCCATGAGGAAGCACACTAACTGCCATCTGACAATATCCTGCCCCCCCCCCTCTCTCTCTCTCTCTCTCTCTCTGTCTCTCTCCCTCTCTCTCTTTCTCTCTATCACGCACTGCTGTATTTCAGAGCTCATTTGAGAAGCTGTTTCATCTCTTTACTAGAACATTCATACTTGACCCTCAATCTATTATGATCACCAATATTGTACAGGGAAGTAGAGATTGTTCTAGGGGCTATACTCTGCAGGGAAGTGTTCCTTTACATGAAGCTAGATGGGCCAAATCCTCTTAAATACTAAAACATTTGGCAACAAGTGGAGTAATACATAACTGCTCTGAAAAATGAAGAAAAAAAATATCTTCTGATGGAAATGTCCGGGCTTGCCATATTGGATTTTGATAGGAATCATGTAGATATTTAACCATGACCATAAGTCTTAAATCCCCCTAAAGTACCTCACATGTTTCCCAGTGATTCTTCAAATGACTGCTGTTAAATGTGTAATCCCTAGTGTAATCTTTCTGTGACCGAGCATTAAGAAATGCATGCCCTCAGTGAAACTGTAGCCTTAACTAATGTAAGAGATTACTATAAGCATTTTGAGTGAGAGATAGATAGATAGAGAGAGAGAGACAGAGAGAGATATATAAGTGTGGCTGGGGATAATGTATTTCTATCTCAATCTATTGAAACTGTATGCTCTAAATTATCAGTTTATTTTATTAAACTGGGATTTTCGAGGAACAAATGGCCATTGTCAGAGTCGACATGTGGTGCTATTCTCATGGCAAAATGTAGGCTCTTGTTGCTCAGCCAATCAATAGCTACATTGTTCTATTTGATTTTGCAATATCATTAAACAATAGCTTTCTATGAAATCTTACATTCTACAAAAAGCACATTAATTGACTAGCATTTACCCCAATTTGTAGTATACTGAGATCTCTGCACATGTATACAATTATATGATGAAATATGTACTAATGTGGCTCTTCCAACGTGTTCTGGTCTTGATGCAGACTCCCTCCGCACGGATAAAAAGGATATAAAGTGCCCCACTCCAGGCTGTGATGGCACCGGTCACGTCACTGGACTGTACCCCCATCACAGGAGCTTGTCAGGGTGTCCCCACAAAGTCCGAGTCCCCCCAGAAAGTGAGTATCTTGTGCAATGCTGTAAGAAATGTTCATAAACAAGTATTATAAGTATTAACATCTATTAATAATAGATTAGATTAACATATATTATTATGAAAGCATGTTTGGAGCAACATATGGATCCATAAAGAGAATTTGGTGAATAAAAAATAGTAGTTATACAGACTTATGACAATCATACCGAGGCATTATTATAACCCTTTATGAATGTGTTTTCTGGATACTAAGTTCACAGAATGTGTTACCGACTGTTGGAAGGCAGGGTTGAAACATGTGCTTATTTTATATGTACATTATTTAGTGTTACCTGTCTGCTGTTTTTGAAAGCGTTAAAAAATGCATGCATGATAAATGAAGGCACAATTCATGGTAAAATTGTGTGTGATTTGTGTTCTCAGTATAAGATTTATATAAATGGATGCCAACTTATATTTGTAATTAGGTAAAATAAGTAAGTAATTATGCGCAAGCTTGGTGCTCTAAATGTCTGCTTTTACCTAATCTGCAGCAGCACTATTATTTGGTGCTTAAGACACATTAGCTGTGAAAACTTCCCTGCCTAGAGAAGTGACAGTCAGCTGTGAGTGAAATGGAAATTTGTTTTATGAACTTTGAGTCATCACACTGCCAAGCAGAACTATCTGGCACAAAGAAGAGTTGTTGGCTATTTTTTTCCGCCATTTGAAAGCAGCATAACAAACATTCACCATTTAACAGAAAAGCAACAAAAGGAACACAAAATTGTAATTAACTTTTCTCAATATGAAAGCGTGTACTCTCAGACCAGAGGCTGTATTTAGTAATCAAAGACTTGGCAGATGCCAGCATGTGAGAATAAATAGCTGGACATGTCAGACAAGCTAATTGAAAAATTGTGTACGGAATGAAAAGTTACTCGATACTTACAAAACACTAAACTGAACTTCAACCATATTGTAGCGTCTTTGGGTTCTTCTAGAGGAGACGAGCCTGCAATGTTGCTTTCGATTTGGCCAGAAGCCTTTTATTGTGACACGCATAGCCTACTACAGGAATTACACATACATCAATAGCGCAACAGTTAACCATTCACACGGACGGACACATTAACGGACGGATGGATAACGTTAAGTTAACATAACTGACTAATATCGACATTAAACAGCTTAACACTGAAACGAAATTATCAATCATCACCCACACTTTAACTAAATACAAAAGGGGAGAGTTGTATTCAAGACACTGACAGAAAGTTGACATAAATGCTAGAATGCTGATAAATGCTGTCTTCATGAGCAGAAGTTTTCTCTCTGAAAGAGGGACCGACCTAAACAACACAACAATATAGCATTAGCAACATGTAACCCCTTCAATCACACTTATCTATTTCTTATATGTTCCTCACCAACATTTTCTGTGATAGGGCCAGGACAGTTACATTTTCTGTCAGTTTAGTTACAGTGGCACCTCAATGTGATCTCTACAGAATCAATCAATCACAGTAGCCTATCCATAGGGGGCTTGACACGAGTGTGTGTTCTCCTTCTTGCCTACAGGCCAGATGTCTGAGATGTGTTTCATGTGTTCCTTTTGCATTTTGTGATAAAACACACTTTTCTAGTCATTGTTGATATTTAAATAATAATGTTTCTTGTTGGTATCGGAGAACCTCTATTTTGTGTGTGTTAAAAGTGTAATATACTAAGCTACTACTTGTGTGAGTAGCTTAGTATCTTACACGATGTTCAAGGCACCATGGCATCATGCACGTCATGTTTGTTTCACACATACGCATACTATACGCCTGGAGCGGTACAATGTCAGACACTGTGTACAGTTAATCTGGGGTAGCCTGACTCATCTGATGGCTTGTACTGATGATGATGATGACTCTCTTGTCTGCAGTCCTGGCCATGCATGAAAACGTCCTCAAGTGTCCGACCCCAGGCTGCACGGGAAGAGGTCACGTCAACAGCAACCGCAGTACACACCGGAGGTGGGTCTTTCCCCAGGCAACTGAGCCCGTTGTAAAGCTGAAAAGAAAGCAACACTACCAACATTAAAAGGGTATCATAGGGTGCCTTCATGGGTATAATAATGCTGCAGGTGTGTAGTCACTAATTAGCAGTCACTGTGTGAGCATGAGTGTTTTTGAGTATCTGTGATTTACGTCATTATTTTGGCGGTGGAGAGGCCTTCCATCTGTATGCCCCGGCATTTGAAACAAAGCAGCATGCTTGTTACTTCATCCGTTATCGTCCCCCTCAAGGAAGATTCACTTTAGACAGGTTTTGACATCAGGAAAACACATTGCAGAGCTACTGTGTCATCATTTTACACCTTTTTAAAAACCATTACCAAGCTGCAATGATAGTATGAATGTATTTTCATACGAATGGCATTTTTTCTAGTATATGTTTAATAAGTCTTACTTTAAAACTTGTGCAAAGTACTGACAGTAAGATGCACTGTGAGATGAATAAGGCTCTTAGACTTTCTACACTGTGATCCCTATAACTGAATCTATATCCATTACTTTCAATTTACCTGCAGCTTATCTTTGTCACAGTGATGATGAAGAAAGTTTCGAAGCTGAATATATCATTCACTCTTTAAATATATCATCTAAAGTCTAGTGTATTAATATTTATAAACAGTTAATCAGTCTCATCTGGATAAGTGTTGCATCTGTTACATACATGTCTGATGGGTTGTTCAAGTTTTTCCCAAGTCCCTACAGAAGATCACTGGGCTGTGTCTTTGGTAAAGTGTGTGGCTGAAAAAGACTCCATCTTGTGTCTGGTCCCAGTCTCTCAGGGTGCCCCATAGCCGCTGCAGGGAAGATCTGCAAACCCCAAGAAGATGTGAACAAGTCTCGGCAGCCCTCCGATCGCTTGTCCAGGTAACGCAGCGACCTCTGACCTCTGACCTCTGTGATGTTCCCTTAAGCCTCTGCCTGAGTGGACCTGAGTGGACAATAATAGTTGTACTGTTGCAACAGTCACAGCCATTTAATAGCAATATTAATAGACATAGGTTTCCATGGCTACACTGATGCAGTTTGCAAAGCTACAATTGGCGAAAATGGTGATTTAGAAGTTAAAGTTAAGAACTTACAGTGTATGAACCCTGTGGAAATGTTGTCTCTGGATTTCTTTTATGAGAGCTGTGTTCATACTGGTGTTCGTGTTTATGTGTTTGTGTGTTTCTTCTCTCTCCAGACCTCTAGGCCTGATGAAAAAATTTGACTTCAGCCAGTTCAGCAGCTACAGGCTGTCTCATCCCGTGGAGGCCTTGCAAGCCAACATCTCCAAGGACATGGACAAGTACAGCAAGATCCGCTTCGACTACGCCAGCTTTGACGCACAGGTCTTCGGCAAGCAACCTCAGATGGCACCCAACCACGATCAAGACATCTCCCACTTCTCTGACTGTGAGCTTCACACCTTTTTCACAACGACGTACACACCACGTATGGGCTCAGGCAGATCAAATCTGTCGCCCAATCAGAACAGCAGCGGCTCAACCTGTAGATAAACGCTTCCGTCAAAGATGCTATTTGAAGTGCATGTCATCGTGTCAGTGTTTGACTAGCGTCAGTAGACTGAATGCATTAAACAGGGGGGGCGCTGAATGAGACTTGTCACTTTACCTCTGAGATGATGTCATTGTGAGATAATGACACAATGACTGTCACCATATGCGCCATTACCAATTCCGATTGAATATTAAACGTGTTACAACACGGTAATTTCGCCTGATCGCCTCATCATCATAAATTATCGGCTCTTTTTCACCATGACGGTGTTATGCAATCACTGTGACAGAGCCTCTGTTGTGGCAACGCAGAGGTATTTGTTCCTAGAATTCATTAGAGAGCACATGTACTGGTGTCAGTGTATATCATACCATATGCTGTGGCGTACGTCATTAGTACTTTAATGTCCCAGTACTGATGCATCAAGTTATTGAATACCACACCAGAATTTGATTCGTTTTAAGGCTTCACTGAACTTTTTGTTATTAACGTCTTTGACCGTTCATCGATTCATGTCACCAAGAAACTGTCCTAAATGCATTTAGTCTTAATGAGCTTTGGCCAGGTTTTTGGCTGACATCAGGCGTGATGGATGTGTGCCTATTGTGACATCAGGCGTGATGGATGTGTGCCTATTGTGACATCAGGCCTGATGGATGTGTGCCTATTTTGTTTCCCAGCAGCGTCCCAGTACCCGCTTTTCCTGGGCATGGGAGGTCATCTGGTGATCCCCGGCGGAGGGCAGAGTCCCGTCCACTCCAAAACGGAGAGCGACGGCCTCCAGGCCAACAGCGCCACCACCACCGCCACCGCCGCCGCCACGGCCGCCGCCACCGCCGCCATCCTCAACCTCAGCACCCGCTACCGCGACAAGATGGAGGTGCTCTCCGGCCAGCCGCTGGCACCAGCCACAAAGGTAATCAAATTAGGCCACTTGGAAACGCTATTTAATGTGGTCAATACTGAAGCAACTCTGATTTGTGTATGAAAAAGCAGGAGGGTTTGGGGGCTGGAGGTGGGGGGGGACATCAAAAGACACTTTTTGGCACTGAGAACTGTGTGGTCCCCCCCGCCACCACCCCCGCCATCACCACCTCCAGTAAACCTTTAATGTACACAAAGGAAAAATTTGTGTAATCACATCAAAAGCCAGTGAGAGAAATACAATCAGCCTTGTCCCCCTTTTCTCAATTACAGTTAGATGCCTTTTTGTAAAACATGCGGCCATGCATCTGATTTGGACTTTTCTATGGAGACACGGAGAAGCATGCAAAACAAACTGATGTTTTTTTTTTTCATCTACAAGGGATGTGTCTGTCTCGTTCGTTGCAGACGGCAGAAAATGTTTTGCTTGGTTGAATATTATCCAGGATAAGCTCAGTCAGATCCGCTCTATCATAAGGGCCATGAGGGTCATTCGGGTGGATTAAACCAATCACCAGAAGGCTTCATTAGCTGAAATCTTTATTTCACATGAAATATGGCAATCTCCCCCCAGTTAGTTTACTGTAGTTGGCAGGAGAGTTCTTAACTTGGCCGCGCACCCCGTTTGTAAAGTGAGTTGACTCACTGAAGGCCTGGCCTCTTTACACGGCGCCCTCTGAAAGTTTCACTTTAAAGGGATTTCCCCATTTTAAGTACAGCTCTCTCTCAAAGCACTTAAACCTAAGCACAGCAGCAGCAGCACCGCTCCCAGAGTGAAACTGTGGTTATCTTTTAAAGTACAGAGAGGCTCTTTAAAAAACAGACATGGGCTTACTGTATAATGGACATCTGGAGGGAGCCAGAAGTCAGTCAGTAAATGTCCCAAGTTAAGTAAGTATGAAGAGATTTGACGTGCTCCCACGCGCTCGCTCGCGCGCTCAGAGACTGGGCTTGAATGCCAGCGCTGGGGCTGAGCGCGGGGGCTGGGACCAGGTAGCGTACAAACTGTCAGCATGAATAAAACAGTGTTAGTAGATTTGTCATCTGGTGCCTGGCCTGCGTTAAGCGTCTTTTTGAATATGAAGTGTTGGTGTGCCGTGTTTCGTGCCAGCCAGAGCAACTGTAAGCAAATTTTTCTTTAAAGATGAGACTTAAAAAAGCACGTTTTCTACTAGGGAATCTCAACCAGAATGCATTGTATTTCATTTTGAGAGCTGTGAGTATTTTTGTATTTTTTTTTCATGTGAACTGTTTTTGAGATTAGTCAAACATGTTGGCATACAGTTTCTCACAGACTGAAAATAAATAAAGGCATATTCCGAGATTTTTTGGCCCCCGCACAGATTAATTAATCTGAAAGCCACCCTTTTGTGATTCTAATAATGGAAAAAAAAAAAAATGCTTGCATATGTGCCAAATAATTGGTGTTACTCCGAGATGGTTAATGAGGTAAAAGTTTTAGTGGGTGCCATAAGCCGCGGCCACACTTACCGCCACCATTCCAAATGAGTGACACATCTGTCACTGAGGGGGAAAACTTGCTGCATTAAGCCATGTAGCCACATTAAGCTTTTTAATTTTTGTTTTAATGGTGATGACCTAAAACCATCACCCCCAGCTGCCATCTTGCTTGTGTGTCCTAGAAAACAGATGACACAGCTGTCACCGTAAAAAAAAAAAAACTATACGCCAGTGATCTGTCTGGGAGAATTAGGCCCTAGGAGGACACTTTGCATTGTCTCTCTCCTAGCACATAATCAGCACTCATCTGATGGGTTTAAAGCGCTCCACATATGAACCAGGAAGTGATTTGATTTGCTGCGGTTTGTAATCCTATAGCCCATGACTTCGAGCACAACTAATATAGCTTAGTGTAAAATAACTGGATGTATAGATGGAGAATTTTGTTAAAATTCAGAAAATCACTTTTCTAATTAAAACATTTTCTTTGATTGTTAGTGTTGATTTTGATGTAACATTTTGTTTAGAATCCATTGGTTTAAAGTTGGGAAATATTAATACTTGAACTTAATTCAGAAATGACTAATTGATCTGGCACTGTTGTATGCTGTCTGTCGGAGCCAGAGTTTTAGACAAAAGGCATTATAAGTATTGTTCTGCATTGACCTCATTTCCACACACACACACATGGACAGCCATGTTTGGTTCTTATGCACTGCAAATACAACCAAGCAATCAGTGTCAATATGCACCAGACACCGTTGAGGTGTGTTTTCTCATTCACTGAAAGCTTCTGATCCCCTGCCGCTCTTGTCTCTGGTGCAGGATATGCTCATAGAGGTGGACGAAAACGGCACTCTGGACCTGAGCATGAAGACCAAGAGGGAGAAGATGAAGGACCAGCTGTCGCTGTCGCTCCCGCCTCCTCTTCCGCCACCACCACCACCCCCGCCACCCCCCATGTCTCTGGGCGAGGGCATGCCGACGCCAGTCACCTCCATGTCCAAAGCCAGCGCCCACCACATCCCCAGCGCGTTCTACCAGGCCCTGTGCGAGCAGGAATGCTGGGACGCGCCGCTGAACTTCAGCAAGCCCCACATGTCGCTGGAGAGGGAGGTGAGGACATGCGAGCGTGAGGAGAGCAGGAGGCTATAGGGGCCGCCAGCCTCAAGTGGCTCTCCTGCCGCTGTGCTATAAACAGTGCCATTAACGGGCCTGTTGTCCTGATAACGAGTGGACAGTTCTTGGTCTGTTATCTAGTGCTTGTGGAGACACAAGGCGGAATTCTTTAGTCCCCCGTGAAATGTTTTTTTTTTTTTTTTTTTTTTAAGGATGCATTTTGGCAAAGGACGTATTCACTTCATGGTCAATACAAGATGTTAGGCTGAAACATGAAGAGTGTGTCAAATATGGAGCAAAAAAAAAAAAGCAAGAGAAACTCTGTGCCTGTGTTTATGTGATAGGGTCTCTTTCATCTGTGAGATAAGGTTGTTTGGAGTGGTCTGCAGTCACAGATGTCACAGCTTTTCTGTGTCAAATCAAATCTTCTCATACTATTGTCTAGAAAATCAGACGTTTGTCTACTTGGTACATCTGGTGCTAACAGATCCTTTTCTTAGAGGGAACAAAAAGTAAATCCAAACACCGTTGTTGTCCATCATAAATACTTTCAGGGATTAAAGTGCTCTTTAAACGGATATGTGGTTTTTTTTGTACCTAATCACAACAGTCTAGCCTTGGCCTGCTGTTCAGACTATGGCATGTGTTTGACAGTATTGCTGTTGCTCTGTCCACTGCAGGACGTTTATTTTGTGTTCCTTTTTAAAAAAAAAAAAAACAGGATCAACATGACATGGCTTCAGTAGATGAAAACGTATACGGAGGGGACCCTTTGTTGATGAGTCCGAAGTCAAAGATGCTTTCAAGAGAAGCAAAGAAAGAACTGATGAGGTATTTAGTTGCACTTTTCATGGAAGTTTATGAAAATTCACTGCATGAGAGACGCCTGAAGTTAGTCTGAACTGCTTCATAATTATTACAGTTCATTGTTTATGTTGTTTGTCTTCATGTAATGACCTTGATCTACTGTATGAATAAATATTAAATTAAAACAATACATTACATTTACTGTTTTACACTTTATTACATGCTTCTTCATTGGTGTTACCATCACCATGACAGGAGATACAATGGATAATTCCCAAATACTGGGGAATCTGAATGATGTGATGTTCATCTCAAGATGTAATATTGTTTGCAACATAATGTCATTTATACAAAATGCTGCTTTGCAGTTGTCCAACACCTGGCTGTGATGGCAGTGGTCATGTGACAGGAAATTATGCTTCACATCGAAGGTAACCACAACATCTTCTGATCTGTTTGTCATCAGTTTTATGAGCGTCATATAGGAATTATAGCTGGGTTTCAGAAGTTTGAATTCCAAAACAATTGCAAATGCCTCACTGAAATTCTAACACAGAAGCCTTGTGTCGTGAAGGACTATTTGGTAACGTTCTGGAAACAGCGGTTGCTTATTAGTCATTAACTACTCATCTCCATGGGCAGTGCAGTGCAGTGTGGTAGACATCTACTGTCTCTACTCATCTCCATGGGCAGTGCAGTGTGGTGTGGTAGACATCTACTGTCTCTACTCATCTCCATGGGCAGTGCAGTGTGGTAGACATCTACTGTCTCTCCTCATCTACATGGGCAGTGCAGTGCAGTGTGGTAGACATCTACTGTCTCTACTCATCTACATGGGCAGTGCAGTGTGGTAGACATCTACTGTCTCTACTCATCTACATGGGCAGTGCAGTGCAGTGTGGTAGACATCTACTGTCTCTACTCATCTCCATGGGCAGTGCAGTGTGGTAGACATCTACTGTCTCTTCACTGGCTGCTTCCTTACTCTGTGGAGGTTATTCCTCATTGCCCTTGTTATGGTAGCCCACATATAATACCCAATTGAGACTTAATAATGATAACCTACAGTTTTTGAATTACAGGCTGAAGATATGATCCCTGCTTTGAGATGCTATATATAGTAGTTCTAGTAGACTAGATGAGGGATGGAGGGATCTAATGTCATTCATTGTTTGTGGGCTTTTTGCTAGTTTTCCTGCGATCAGAAAGTTTAAACTTGTGTAAACTCGATGCTGTTTTCTACAGTGTGTCTGGGTGTCCACTGGCAGACAAGACCCTGAAGTCACTGATGGCTGCCAACGCTCAGGAACTGAAGTAAGTAATCACCCCATGCATTAGAGGCGGTCAAAGCCCGGCACGTTCAAGACATGGGCCAGAGAGCTTTGTGTTGATATCTAAATGTTCGCCTCATACGGCATCTGCATAGGCTTGACTAAAGGTTTCAGTAGAAGTCTGACATGTTACATGGCGTTTTGTCAGTGTGAAGATATATCTATTGTCATCCTCACAGGTGTCCAACGCCGGGGTGTGACGGATCTGGCCACGTGACGGGGAACTACGCCTCCCACCGCAGGTGAGCACAGCCTCGTAGCACGCTAGACCAAACACACCTACGTCAGGTGAGCACAGTAGCACGCTAGACCAAACACACTTACGTCAGGTGAGCACAGCCTCGTAGCACGCTAAACCAAACACACTTACTCAGGTGAGCACAGCCTCGTAGCACGCTAGACCAAACACACTTACTCAGCTGGCACTGCTGAGGTGAACCGTTTCCTGAGCGGATAGAACAATCGTCGCACAGATGCAGTGCTGCCTTTCTTTTATGGTGTCTCATGATTGATAAGGAGGTTAAACACTTATAGTTTTGCATTATTATTGCTTTCAGCCTGTCAGGATGCCCTCGAGCAAGAAAAGGAAGCTTGAAGCTAACACCAAACAAGGATGAAAAGGATGAGCAAGAAATGAAGTATGACATTTATTATTATCATTATTAGTAGAGTGCGTGTAGTCATTTTTCTTCTCTAATCTAAGGAAAGAATGGTACACAGTAACTACAGTTGGTTCAAAACATTTCAGGTGAATGCGTGGTTTCACATGGACACTCTGCCTGATTTGAAACAATGTCTATGCCTTTTAAGCCAGTGGCACAACCCTTTGACTTTCATTAAAGAAAAGATTGTAAAGTATCATTTAATGCCTCTCAGGAACCTGTATTCCTGAAACTGCATAAAATAAATAAACAAACATTAATATAATTGATTGCAGCTTAAATCCAAAGTCAGCCATGCAAATATCCTTTCACTTTTGCATCTGGGGTAGAATTATCTCTGTTTTTTTTTCCTTTTTAATTACTAATGCAATATCAAGAGCTTAGGAATTACACTAGTGCAGGTCTCATCCACATTAAAGGAGACGAGGGAGACAGACAACCCTCTCCAGTGCATCTGTAACATTGCTAGATTACTGTAAATTGGTGGCCATATGGCATGTGTCCACTGTCTCTGCGATGCACAGCTACCTGTGTTACACAGATGGGGGCTTGTTTTGTTCTCTTGTTGATGCTGCTCTATTAAGCGCAAAAGTGCTAAAATACACCACCCACCCCCACCCCCAAACCCCATCGGCTGCGCTATTTGTAACAACTCTGGCAACCTTTCACACTTTCCAAAGAGGGGCTATTCAGGAAAAGGTTGATGACCTCAAAAACACACGTTGCCTTTTTCTCTTTTTTTTCATTCCTTTTTTTTTGTATCGGACACATATGACAATTATGTGCAATTTATGTCATCCCATTACTGACCTGTAAAATAGCAAAATAAATTACCCAACTCTTGCCAGTGTTTCAGCCACACGGTGACTTGTGTCGGTGTGGGTTTGCAGCACTGCAGCTGTGTCTAAACCAGACTCATTGTTATCATTAAGCTTTTACTAGGTATGCCATTTGTGTATGTGAGTTCAAAGATACAATTATTTTAACATTGCTTTTATGTTGTTGCTTAAACACATTTTAATCAGCATTTGACTGGATTAATCAAGTTAATGGCTATGAAAAATCTTCTGGTGGAATAAGTGCAGGGATGGTTGTGAACATGTGCATGACTTATTGAAATTATATATGCATATATTTTGGTTTGAACAAAGACAAGCTTTTTAGACTGAGTACATTGTGTCTAAGTATTTAAGGGTAAAGAGTAGAAAAAAAAAAAAAACGATTACAAATTCATAATATATCCAAAAGCTAAAAATGATTTTAAATGACAAGTTACCAAATGATTTAACCCCGCCCTACGATCAGCAGTTAAAGCACATATATCACTAAGTCTTGCACTATGATAAGAGGCATTTGTATTTATTAATCATTCAGTGGCCTCAGGCCAATACACATTTCCAAAAGCTCTTAGTTTACAAATAAATATTCAAAAAAAATTGTTTTATCATAATAAAACCATTCTAGGACATAATCTCATATAAACGTACAATAATGATGTCATTGTGCCAGTTAAAATGAAATGGCTTGTGTTTGCAAGAGCTTTGCCAGAAGGAATGTGCAAATACTGGCTTTGATTTTCTCGAGTTATTTTGTCTGATGTTCTGATATTCCCATACATATGATACTGTTGTGTAAATGCATGTTTCTGTGTAAGTGTGAGTGTGTGTATGCGCATGTGTGTGTGTGTGTGTGTGTGTGTGTGTGTGTGTGTGTGTGTGTGTGTGTGTGTGTGTGTGTGTGTGTGTGTGTGTGTGTGTGTATGCACATGTGTTTGTGTGTGTGTGTGTGTGCAAACCTGAACAGTACAACACTAGGTATTGACCCTGCATGGCTGTGTTGTTCAGATGCCCCGTGACAGGGTGTGATGGCCAGGGCCATGTGTCGGGGAAGTACACATCCCACCGGAGCGCAGGAAGCTGCCCCCTCGCTGCCAAGAGACAGAAGGAGGGCTCCGTGAACGGCTCGCCCTTCTCCTGGAAGGTGTCCAAGCAGGAGCTGCCACACTGCCCGCTGCCAGGCTGCAACGGCCTGGGTCACGCCAACAACGTGTTCATCACCCACAGAAGGTAGGCCAACGTCACCTACACCTGCTCTGATTGCTGTAGAACTATGAGGAAAGGATTGATTGATTGATTGATTGAATGATTGACTGAGAGATTGATGAATGTGTGGCTGATTCATTGACTGTTTGCTTGTATTGGATTGATAGCTGCGTCAAGAGTTTTATTGATCAATAAAATATGTGCACAGTCGAATGGGAGGATCAATGGATGAATGATGACTCATGAGCCCATGGTTGTGAGAAAAATAAGATGTATCAGAGCTCAGTCTCATTGTGTCCTGCTTGTGTTCTCCCTCTAGCCTGTCCGGCTGTCCGCTGAATGCACAGAGTTTAAAGAGGAGGCTGTCCGGGGATGAGATGATGACCATTAAAGTCAAAGCAAGCAGTGGTAAGCACCATTGGGGATGGTATATGTTCAACTGGGTTTGGTGAACAAGCAGTGTTAGGCACCATTGGGGATGGTATATGTTCAACTGGGTTTGGTGAAATACACTCATACCGAATTTACCTCTGAATCATGAATACACTTCAATGGCATCAGGTATTACACACTACATTAATGCCGCAATGTATTAGCGGTGCAGGAATGACACTAATTGTGTAAAACATCTCTATTTCCTCTAAATTTGGTTCCCTTAAAGCGAATCAAATATGCCAATGCAAGAGTACCATCTCATGCAATCAGACATCTGAACAAACACTGGGAACAGTTTCCATTGATACCCGCACAGACACCTACCAAAACTGAACCCCCAAATCTCCTGTTAGGCCTCCAACCCTATTAACACAGAGGCTTAAGGTGCCAACCCCTTTGCCAAATAAGTTCAAGCTCCTCATCAACCTCCATACTCTACATTTTCATGGCAAGCTAGTCACCAAATTAGGTTCACATATATATTTTTGCTGCAGCTTCCTTAAACAAGCAATATCACTCAAGGGGGAGTGATGATATATGGAATCATCTGTGATTCAGGCATTTGTATTTGTATTTATTTCTCTAATACACAATCTATTATCAAAGTATCATCCTACAAATAAAATAAATATGCCCAAAATGTAATAAAAACTCTGCCGTATCAGAACATAATATGGACTGAAGTGAGATAACGTTCTGAGTTTCTGTATTCCGAGTATGTATATAACTCTCTTTATGAACTCATTAGAAGAGTAGACAGGTCAAATGAAAGAACATGTCCTATAACACTGAGTGTCCTCCAATTGTCCCTTCATCTTTCCTCACAAAACAATATCACTTTGGCTCCATTTTTAGACTCCTAAAAATGCCATGATGAATATATTTTTTAAAACATAGTCATTTTCTTATGATGAGTTCAGATACTGTGCCTTATTACATAAAACCTGTTTTTAGCATACTCTCAAAAAAGAGAATGATCGAGCCAGCATGGTTGAGTGGTCCTTATAATATTAATGTTTTCTCACGATTTCTGATCCAAAATATACAGAGAGGCACACATTGCTACCTGTGTAGCTAAGCCTCTCACACATGACAGACCTTGAGAAACATGCTCTCTTGACATCTCTGATACATTTGAAAAGCATCGATGCCTTGTGCGAGTGTAAAATCATAGTGACAATACTCCACGGCCCTATTTCAACAGCATTGTTTTGTCTCCCCGCTCTCCGCCGAACAGGTATTGAAAATAATGAGGACATGCAGCACTTGGATAATGAGATTAAGGAACTGAATGAATCCAACCTGAAAATAGAATCTGACATGATGCAGCTGCAGACTCAAGTAAGCACTCTCACACAGAGCACTCTCACACAGAGCACAAGAATACAGAGCACTCTCACATGTAGCACTCTCACACGTAGCACTCTCACACGTAGCACTTTCACACGTAGCACTCTCAAGAATACAGAGCACTCTCACACGTAGCACTCTCACACAGAGCACTCTTACAAGTATAACTCTCACACAGAGCACTCTCACACGTAGCACTCTTACACAGAGCATTCTTACAAGTATAACTCTCACACAGAGCACTCTTACACGTAGCACTCTCACACGTAGCACTCTCACACAGAGCACTCTCACACAGAGCACTCTCACACATAGCACTCTCAAGAATACAGAGCACTCTCACATGTAGCACTCTCACACGTAGCACTCTCACACGTAGCACTTTCACACGTAGCACTCTCACACAGAGCACTCTCACAAGTATCACTCTCACACAGAGCACTCTCACACGAAGCACTCTCACACGTAGCTCAAGAATACAGAGAACTCACCAAATGGATAATGAATATAGGAGCTCAGCTGTAAAGGTTTATATATTATTGATTAGAAAAAAACATTAAAAAAAGTAACTGAAAGATTTTGAATAGCATATTATGAAATTGCATAAGCTATTGTTTATAATTATATGAATAATATTTCTTTGTATACCTGTGAAAAGTTATTCTTTATTAAAAGATAGATTGAAGTACTCTTTGTCCTATATCCATATATAAAAGCAATACTGTTACATGCTTTTGATAAGCTCTTCTCACAAATATTAGATATCATCAATGGAATGTAACCTAAAGACAATTGAAGAGGAGAACAAGATGATTGAGCAACACAACGATGGCCTATTGAAGGAATTAGCTCGTCTAAGCCAAGCACTCATTAACAGCCTAACGGACATTCAGCTGCCACAGATGGTAAGAGACACTGGAAGTTGCTTTTGTATGTTTATATGTGTGGATGCTACATGTTGCCTTTGTATAATTGTATAATGAAAACTCTGCTGCCAGTTCACAACATCCAGCGCACGCAATAAGTGCACATTAATACTAGCTACATCGTTTATTATAGTTATGAATTAACAGTGAGACTACCAGAAAATCTTGATATTATCAGTCTGGATCATCATTCAGTGGGCAATGTTATTTATGTACATTTTACATTTACATTTTAGTCATTTATTTGTGAGGGTTAAAAAACTCTATGTGCATTCTTGAGGTTGGATCACTTGGGAGTTTTGTCTTTTGTGACTCACAATGAGGTTAGGTTAGGAAGGTAAAGCCAGAAGACCTTCTCATGTCCTGACGTGGGTGTCTCCTTGTCTCCTCGCAGGGTCCAATCAATGAGCAGAATTTCGAAGCCTATGTGAACACACTGATGGACATGTATAACAGCTCTGAGCATGACTACTCACCTGAGTGCAAGGCTCTTTTGGATAGCATCAGACAGGCCATCAAAGGGATCCACGTGTGAGCCGTCTGTCTGCTGGAGTCTTTTCTGCATGGGGCAATATTTCTGGACAGCTTTACTCTCGTGAGGAGGCCTGGCATTCCTCTATGTGCAAGGAAACGGCTTTGGGAAAAGCATTGTCATTCCTCTGACAATTGACATTATTGCACTGAAAGAAGAAATACTCTACCAGCCAGAATTTGTAAAAGTTTTAAAAGCTTCTGAGTTCGCTCAATATATTACTTTATTGAGATTTTTACCCCTTTGCACTTATTTATTTTTCGTATGGTTTGCTTGGTTTTACTCGGTATTAGTTTTTTTTGTTTGTTTGTTTGTTTGTTTTTTTGCATAATTGATTTCTGTGTAAAACATTTTTGGCGTATAATTATGCTGTTGCTATTTATTCTCTCTGTTCAAATATTTATTACACAGTAATATATATAATTTATATCTAATAAGATAGATGTTTGAAAGCGGACATTTAATTTGTTTTGTTCTATTCTACTTCTGGACAGTGCTTCATTGGGAGTGACAAAACAAGCACATTCCGTACTCGTCTCTTTGAAGGTTTTGTCACTAAAATAAAAACACTCCTCGGTTGGGATGACCAACTTGTGAACTCCAGACAGACAAATGCTGCTCGTTTTTGCCATCTAGAGGTCGTATGCAGCACCTACACAAGAGTGATTCAAATTCAACTGCTCTTCCTCCAGGGCTGAAGAAGGCAATTTACATGAAATTCAATATTGAATGTACAGTGCAAAATCACCTAAAAAAAATAATTAAGAATCACATGAAATGAAATAACAAATAAATGATGCATCACTCACTGCAAAGAATAGGTAGAATGAATTGTCACTCGACCGCTTAAATGTGTCATTATTAGAGAGGACTGTCAGTATCATAAACTCCAAGTCTTTGTTTTCATTACACTGATTTTCATTCATTTCTATTGATATCTGCCTTTGGTGTGCACACATGTGTGTGTGTGCATATATGTGCCTAAATGTAAATGAATACATGAAATATACTCTGTTTTGTGGTAGAACAGTATTATGTGAATGGTGTTTAATTTATTACACAGTATACCTATTTTCAAAGAAAAAATACTTCTAACTCTGTTGGATTTACTGTTTATATGCCATTTTGAATATATACTGCTATTGTTCTGATTTGGGGGTCAAGTCTTTAAATCATCATGAATTGTGACATTTTGCTTACTAAGGTTGTGAGTGAGTGACGAAAAGGACAGAAGTGTCACAGAGCACACAGGTGACGGAGCCACATTGACATTTGTGGCCCCAAAGAGCCACATTGACGTTAATGGCCCCAAAGCTTCCTTCAAAGCTCTTCTTCTACTGCCCAGACAATGTTTGTGAGAGTAAGATGCGTCAGGGGAGAGGTCCGTTAGGTTCACTTTGATTGTACCACAAATCTCTGTTTTTGTTTTTCCCTTAAAATAAGATTTATGTTTCACAAATGGATTTAATGATTTTTTTTTTTTTTTTTTTATAATTGCAAGTCAAAGTAAATAGAATGACTATTGTCTCAGTATGATTAATAGGTAATATCCAGAGCTGATTCAGTAAATGTATTTTTCATAGAATAAAACAACTATTTGAGCAACTGTTTTTGTTGGGCAATGGGTACCTTTAAATGGCTCAAAACAAAAAGAAAAAAAAACAACATCTTGAAACTTTTAGAATATGAAATATAAATCACTTGCACTTTTCTGTTGTCCCTCGATGCGTTTTAAGGTGGTGGAGATGATGGCGAGTGTTAAGTAAGGAGGGCACTCCATTTTGATTTCATTCCAGAGGTGCATGGACCGCTATGATTTTGTTGGACTATTCTGTTAATCTAAGTTGCCACTTTACATGTCATGCAAAGAATGAGAAAAGAAAATGCAAAGATGAAAATATCCGAAAAATCATTGGGTATTCACTAAAACAAAAACTACTTTATCCAAATGGTGACTACTAAGACTCTCAAAGTTAATCAATCTTTTTTTGTTGTTAAAATTAATGACTGTAATTTATTATTATGTTTACTTATTTATAATTCTTAACACTTAATTTATATACCACACATTGTTTGCTCAGGAAGTTTTGTGAAGAATATTTATTTTTCCCTGTTTGTATTTGATGTTTTGTAACGTGAACTGGATTTTTTGTGTAATGATATTAGTATGATGAAACTGTATTGTACATTTTTTTCTTTTTGATTAAAACAAAATGCTTTTTCAGTTGAGGTAGTTTGTATATTGAACTTTCCTTGAACTTTTACTATTTCATAAGAAGATAATGCGCAGTGTTGTACAGTTTGTGTATGGTAGAAATAAAATATTCATATGGCTGAATCAGCTGCAATTCCTCAATATGCTAAGTGTTTCAAAAGTAGGCTTTCTGCTCCATTTATTTAATACAACCTGCAGCACAGAATACATCCTGTACCGCTGATGATACACACAGACTGTTTTCAGGTTTTGTAATAGAAGATATAAAAAACAGTGAACTATAGCGCTTTCTGCAACGCCACTGAGTTATGGCTGTGATTACCTTAATGATCTCATTATTGTAATGAGGTCAGCTTCCGTCGCCCGAGCGCGGCTATACCACTTGAAGTGCATGGCAAAGTGTAATAACTCCATCATGGCAATGTCAGCTCTGATGAACTTCAATTAACTTTAGGCATAGCTCATCACATTAGACAGAGCCACAATGTAGGAGGATAAAGGATCATTAAAACATGTTTCTGTTCAATGCTTCAGGACGCTTGTTTGTGTATGAATAAATTATTTTAACCAAGTTAAATTTGTCAACCAAAGCTGATAAGAAAAGCCACTGACGTTCCTGGCACACAACAGGAGAAGTGACGTTATCCTTTGTTATAAGGAAGCCTAAAGTGGAACTCCGTACAAGAGACTACATTAAGTTTATGTGAAATGCACTGAGCACGTCAGTTCTCCCATTACCTAGCCAGCCCTCTAACAGCGGGGAGAGTCCCAGGGGGAGTCAGGGGGTCTCAGGGGGAGTCTCAGGGGGTCTCAGAGGAGTCTTAGGGGGAGTCTCAGGGAGAGTCTCAGTCAGGCCAGCCCCCTAACAGCGGGGGGAGTCTCAGGGGTAGTCTCAGAGGGAGTCTCAGGGGGGAGTCTCAGGGGGAGTCTCGTGGAGGATTTAGGGGCTCCATGTTGCAACATGATCCAGTAAGGCCAGTTCTGGGCGATGCCCCACTCATCATGTTGATCCCAGTCTGGACCAGTTCTGGGCGATGCCCCTGTCATCATGTTGATCCCAGTCTGGACCAGTTCTGGGCGATGCCCCTGTCATCATGTTGAACCCAGACTCTCCAATACATTTCGGTATGACTCACTGACACTGTTGAATAGCTCACCCAAATAGGGTATGATTATCAAACACTGGTAATTAATTATTTAATAATTATTAAAGTATTATATCAAAAAACCACTTATCTTCTACAAACCAGTAAGCACAAAGTGGTATAGTGCATGGCATCAGAATATCTATTTCTATTTTTATGTATCTCTCACAATTTAAGTAAATATCTAGAAGGCAAAAAACACCATTCTCTGATTAAATTATGATTTTAAAGAAGGTTAAGTATGAACAGATATATTTTGATGGTTAAATAACAGCTGTATTACACCTGGAAGTGGAAAGCTTTAGTTGAGCTGAATCTCTTATCTGTGCCACTTCTTGATGAAAGTCATGAGGGTAGACCATCCCCACGGACTGAAAGTAATGAGGATAGGCCATCCCCACGGACTGAAAGTCATGAGGATAGGCCATCCCTACGGACTGCCGATGGCAGATGGAAAGACACTAATGGCATCAGAGCTGTTCTGACAGAACATTGATTTTAAGGAATGGTTGTGAAATGTGTGGGCATGGTATCCTAAGCTTACAAGTATAGGAAGATTGACTGACCGCCTGCTGCATAAACATTTGCATATATTAATTTGGCAGACCCATGTCCAAAGCAACATTAAAAAAAATGAAAAAAAAGAAGTAGGCCTATTCTCCGCTTCCACCCGGCCGACCTCAAGCAGATGGGCCCCCCCTTATGTGCCGCGGTTCTGCTTAAGGGTTCTTTCTTGGCCCTGTCACCATAGTGCTTGCTCTAAGGGGGGGTTCAGGCACTGGGGTCTGTAAAGCGCTTTGAGACAATTTTATTGTTTTGGCGCTATAGAAATAAAAATGGAATTGAATTGAATTGAATTGAATTGAATTGAATTGAATTGAATTGAATTTAATTTAATTTAATTTAATTTAATTTAATTTAATTTAATTTAATACAATAGAATAGTCTGAGGCCTAGATTACAAGCAATAATAAGCAGGTTGAGTTATTGAAAATAAGTGCTAAAATCCACAGCTTCAAATCTATCCTTCAGAACTGCCTTTAAGGCATAAACACTGTGTAAAGGGATGAACAGGAGTCCTTTGTGACGAAATCATTAACCTGGGTGAACCTGCAAATGGCTAGCCTACTAAGTAGCTACTAGAATGCATATCAGACTTTTGACCAAATTACATCTGACTATGTACTGGTGAAATACTGCATGTTAACAATATCGTGAACAGTGATTCATTATATTATTTTAAATGCTGTAATTTATGTAATATTAGTCAACATTTTGATACCCAATTGTTGCCTGTGTTTCATGTCTGATAGAGTCAATATCTATGTGCCACTGCTTCTTTGTTTCATGGGCTACTTGCCTTCTTTTAATGAAGCAATGGCAGAGATATTGACTCTATTGACTATCAGACATGGAGCGCCACTTTCAGCTGTTTAATGAGTCAGTTGCTTTAGCAATCCTACCTCCAAACGCCTAATTAATCTGATTAATCATCGTCTGTGTTAATCCAGATAGCTACAGGTGGCTTATTAGTATATCATTTAGTATGCTCATGCAACATTGGCAGGCAACAAGTGGGTGTTGAAATATTACATAAATTAGAGCTTTTAAAATAATATAATGAATCACTGTTCACGATCTTGTTAACTATGATGTATAGTCATTTAGACAATCCCAGATTATCAGGGTTGCAAACGCACAGTTTCACAGGGACATTTGAGCCATCTCAACATCGTCACATAACACCACTGTCTTTGAACATGAGCATTCTGACCATCTCAACATCGTCACATAACACCACTGTCTTTGAACATGAGCATTCTGACCATCTCAACATCGTCACATAACACCACTGTCTTTGAACATGAGCATTCTGACCATCTCAACATCGTCACATAACACCACTGTCTTTGAGCATGAGCATTCTGATGATTCTGGACTGGATGGGGCACTGCGTGTGAGTTCAAGGAGACCCCTTTGACTATGTCACCAAGCTCAGCAGAGGAGACCCCATTGACTATGTCACTGAGCTCAGTCTGCGTGTGAGTTCAAGGAGACCCCTTTTACTATGTCACCGAGCTCAGCAGGAAGAGAAAAGAGATGGAAGGATTCAAGATGTACTGCGGTGGAGATTGCAAGACAGAAACAAGGGAGGTAAATTGCCTTTAAAAAGGGCTGTTTAAGGTGTACTGCAATAGCAGTGTTGTGAAGGCTAAGGTCATATTTTGAAACCGAAGTGAGGGTTTAATGATCAAAATCAGTCCAGTTCTGGGTTAGAAACGCTATAACCCGGCTACTGCAAAACTCCTATACAATGCAATCCCATGGGGCAAGCACCTGCATCAAAGTAAGCTGCTTGTGTTCGCCACTGACAGGCTCATAATGTTTTTATACATGTCTGACAACATGGAAATGATCCCCACAGAGATAGACTGATTTTGATCAATTCTGTATAAGGCATGTATGAAGCAGATATAGTTAAAACAGTAACAGAAAATGGTAAGCTATTCATCATTGTTTAAGCAGACATTTAATTAACAAAATAAACGGTGTTGCTTAAAGCTTTTTTTATGTCAAACACAGCCAGAGTCGTAAAAGTAATAGTGTCATGCAAGAATCACCACCACCATGCACCCTATAGTAACCATTATTCAATGTCTATAGACCTATGATGTAGAAGGCCAGAAACATAGAAAGCCTCGTCAGATGCTCAGTATACATTTCCTGTAAATCATCTCATAATTAAATCTATGTTGTTAACCTATATGTTCAGCATAAGTCTTTATTATAATTAGAATGCATTCCATATTTGCAATAGAGAGACGAGCCAAGGTAGATGATTCATTTAGTTTTTCACTCTTCACAGTCACAGGCCTCTTCTCCGTCCTGCATGCTGGCACGTTTGCGTGGAATTTGGAAGCACAAAAAGGGAATTAATCAAGCTTGACGTCAAAATACGTAATCTGATAGTTTCCTTTTATTTTAATCTTTGTTTGGTTTATTCGCCATTTGGGATTATTCACTTCGCTCTGGATATGAGATGTCTATGGAGTCACTCCGTCTAAAGAATTGTTGCGATCAATACTCTTCTCCTGTTCTTCTGTTGGAGTGTGATCAATACTATTCTCCTGTTCTTCTCTTGGAGTGTGGCTGGGACTGTTTATTTCATTATTTCGCAAGAAAATGCTTTGAAGACAACCTTGATGTTTTTGGCTTATTGATTGATAAGCGCATATACAGCGCATTCTTTTCTCCACCGCATAAGCGGTAACTTTTTTTCCAAAGAAATTAGGCTTCCCATCCCTTCAAACCTCTTGACTTACCTTTCCACTATATCCTACATCATTTCCCTAATGTCTTCCTTTCATGCGTGTTTATTAGGCCCATAGGCCTATATGTTAAACATGTGAAGACCACGCAATGATTACACTTTGGTGGTTTGAACTGTGCTGGGCTTTTATCAGTTAAACGTGACATATTTAATTCCTTTCACACTGTCATTGACATTGGTTAAATATTTGTATAAGATTAATATTAATAGACATAATATTAGTATATGCACTGATGTCTGTTGGACCGATTGGCTCAAAAGACACAAATTCACAAGCACACCCACAATTTGATATGCTGTTTCACCTGTCCCTCAAAGGTTTCCCATTACTCTAGCATCATATGAGTACATAGATGCAGATAACCATTCATCTGGACTCCTCCCATACAGGTAGCTCACAGCTCGATGCCCTATGGAATTAGCTGCACAGTCTCCCAGGGAAGAAACTCTGAGGCTATTTATATAGACCACCTGGGCTGTTCAAAGCCATCTGCCATTCATCCCCTTCCCTGATGCTGATGATGTTATGCACACCAGGCATATCTGGCTCTGTAAAAAACAAACTAAGGCCTGAAAAAGAATCCCATACCTACTGGTGATTGGGAGGAATACAACCTATATTCCTTCCCAGCAGCAGTTCTCCAAAATACCTGCATCTTTTAGTCCAAAAATACCTGCATCTCTTTGATACCTCCCTGGCAGGCCAGTTAAACCCAAAGGATGAGCTCTAAAGGTGGGATGAATCAGAAGACACCCACGCCCACAACTCTCCGGGTCCTCTCGTAATAACTCCATACTTTTCTTCAAGCTTCAGGGCAATGGGAGTGAGATTGACCCTCTGCTCATAAAGAAGCCTGACTCACCTTATGCCTTTCTCCCTCTGGAAAAGTCTGGCACGAGTTTCATGGAATGTGACTCTGGCCTTGTCACCTGCAAGTGGCTGGAAGTACATGGTGTCACATAAAGCCCTTTCCAGAGAGGCACACATTTCAATCCCACAGCAGGATTCTCCATGAACTGATCACAAGTCTCAAACAGGGATCCGGCGGCTCTTCTCTCATTACCCTTCTCCTGTGCTTCTCTCTACCTAGAGAAAGGTACACTCCTTCAAGGTGCAGTATGTATGTTTTTGTTGTCGTCAAAGACACAAGTCTTTCCAGGACAAACACAATACCATATGACCAATGACATATTACCAGCATAAAGGGCAGTGCATGACAATAATAGTTCATAGCAGGAAAACCAATCTGGAACCAAAGGAATCAGTCTGACCAATCAAGTCTGACTAATCAAGTCTGGCCAATCAAGTCTGACCAATCAAGTGAGTGTTGCTCCATAAAAACAGAAAAGCATTCAGCTGGTTTTCTGTGGACTGTAAGGACAGTTGGAGTCACTGCAAATGTTTAAGTCTTATTTGTGAGGAACTTCTGAGGCTTTTGAGACAATGACAAAGATTAAAAATGTATACAAATTATCATCTGTTATTACACAGTTTTTGGTACCAAAATAAATCAATATATGTATATGTATGTGTATCACACACACAAATATGTTTACAGATATGCTATATATTTTTGGAGGCTTTTATACATTGGAGGCCATGAATCAAGTCTTATCAAAAATCAAAAATAAGACTGGGAAAACTAAAACAAAATAACAGTTGTCATTAGAACTATATCATCACTATAACTATATTTAATCCTCTGCAAGTGAAAACACTGAAAATAGCACTCAATATTTGACCAACAACATACTTTGGCCCTCTTTAAAAGGAAAAGGCAACAAAGTGCAATTAAGGCACCTAAGACTCATAAAGAGTCATCCCAAGCAACAAGGACATTCAGACTGTCCTATTTACAAAACACTAATCATTGTTTGTTCCAGAGAAGTCCATATGAGGCCCATTTTTAGCTTGCATTGTGAGTATTGAGATTTAATTATGATTATGTTTTTTTTTCCCCTTTCCACGGACTCCAGTGTGTTGTCTCCTTTAACAACTAAAGCACACTGAATACAATTCAGAAGTTTGAAGCGTTGTTGTAATCATGCATAAGAAGTATCCAATGGCAATCAACAGTAACTGTCCAGACCAGCAACGTCACCAGAGTGCCAGTGTGATATAGGCTACTGTTACTCGGTGGGACTACCACTTCTGCAAAAGCTAGCGCTAAATTGTTGTCAGCATAGCATGATGTGAAACGGGCGTACAAATGTGTGTGGGAGTTGGTATGCCATGGCTAACGCTAACCATTCATGACAGGCACGGTATCACTATCAAACAGGCAGATTAATCACCGTAACCATCTAAATGTGTGCCTAACAGTTTAGGACTTTGCCTGTGCCTGTGCATTCTTGAACTTTCAGAACAGTGAATGTTGTGTTTCAGATTGGAAGAAACAGCGACAGCTGCCGCTTGTCTGTAGGCGTTAGCATCCTGTGTGTTGGTGCAGGGCAATGCATTCCTATCTGTTTGGAGTACAGTCAGACATGCTCTGTGATAAAGCAATGGGCACTGCATTCCAGTGGGTAGGCTGTATAGATTTCTGAGAGCTTTTTTGAGGTGTCCAGGGCCTGAGCAGGTTGAGCTGGTGTCAGGCTAAGGTCTGCATCTATCATTCATGATGCATAGTGATCTCGAAGGCCATGTGCTACCTGGTCCAGGTTAGCTATGTGAGCTGGAAGCCATGGGAGACAGGGGCTGGAAAAAATATCACCATGGTAGCAGCACAGCCACCTTGAATGACTGAAGTGGGTGCCTAATTTACGATAGCTTTAGGCTAAAAAGATATGGCCTCTGAGATGACAAAGCCTTTTATGTTCTGTCTTACTCTTCAAACCCCTTCTTCAGTTCAGTTAGACTTGCTCATTTCTTTTCGTTTTCTTGTATTCCTTTATTTTAGGATGTCTTCTGGATGTGAATTTTGTTGCCTGGCAGTATTGCCTAACTGGTTTTCTGTGGGGAGTTTTCATGAAACTGACCTTGAGCTTCATACCGCAAATTAACTTTGTTTACGACATCACCTCAGCCTATTACCATTCAATTTACAGAATATGTTTTGAGATTAGAGCTGAGCTCTCTGTCTTGCCTAGTGCCTACCACTTACCACTAAGACGCCTCCTGGCACAAAAACAAATAAATACTCAGTCACCAAGATCACACGTGTGACTTTACCTATGACAATCCCATTCATGTCAGTAAAGTATGTCATCTCAAAGGGAATTTAATTTCTTTCCTAGCCCAAAGTAGAGCCTTTGCCTATTCTGAGGCCTATGCACTCATTGAACCTCCTGTCCTCCTTCACCTGACTGCAATTTGAGCAGTCTTTGCCCCCCCCCTCCCCTCTTATATCACTCAAACTCACAACATACAGGCCTCCTGTAGGGGGTAACTCAGTGCATGGAGACATTCCTGGACTGAAAGTGATTCACCAGTCTGTGGCAACCGTGAAGTTGCCCTGAGGGCATATGTAATGTATACTGTAATGTCAGCTCTATAGCAGGGAGCCACAGCCGCAGTTTAGTATATTTTCCCATGCACTAATATCATACCTGCCATAATGAGAATGTCCACTAGATGGGGTTGTTTGACATAGAAAAGCCTTAGTTTAGACTGTTGAAATAATTGTGCAGACTGAAAATTACTTTTGAAATTGAGTTTTCTATTCAATATATCATCAAAAACTCTAATTACAATGAGCTGCTATGTCTTTTTTACTTAATAGTTTTCTTTGGTTTTAGTTGATTACCATCAAGAGACTTGCTACCTTCCAACTCACTTGGTCTCTCAATTCAGTGATTTAAATGAATATCTTAAGCTTGTGGTTTGCTTGGTATAAATGTACTTTTGTTATCTTTGTCAATCAGTAATTCCTAGTGAGTGTTTTTTTTGCCACATTACTATATATGTAACAAAGCCCTCAAGTGAATGGATAGGCAATGCTGTTTTACATAAAACAAATCATGTATCGTATCTCTGATGTAAAAACTGCACACGATTTTAGTTGAAAAATGTTTTGTTGTGCAATTGCTGAATTTATTATTTTTAAACCACTTCTTTACCTGAGCACCATACTACAGTATCTTCAAATGACCAATGTGTCATGCTACATTAAAACTGCCAAGCTCACACCTGACATAAACGACACGCGACACCATGAGTGCACACCTTGTGCCCCTGACGAGCTGCTGTCTACGCTACATCATCACGGCTGAGTGCTCTCACCACGCTCAGCTCCTGGTTCACCTCACTCAACAGAGAGGAATAGCACAGGCCCCTTGAGGTCAACCTGAAGTAGGCCTGTGGAGAAATCCTCAGTGCTATGGCCTTAGTAAAGATGAACGTGAAACATACAATTCAATATTAAGGTTCTTATGAGAGGGATGCCATTAAACTCCAATACCGTAAAAAATCCCCAAAATATAGTGGTACTGAAAAGTGCAGGGTAAGGGTAAACTACACTGCAAGCAGTCCTCCAAATAATCTGGAATACTACTACCTACTACCACTACTAATGATAATAATAATAATAATAATAATAATAATAACAACAACAACATTGTACATCTACAAAGGCCCATGTTTCTAACTTACAAGATAGAATAAGCAAGCTGTAAGATCTTCCTTCACCGCTGACCCATAATAAACTGAACACCAACAGCTGAACTTGAAGACAGTCGTTTGGCTTGGGGCTGAGTGTTGGCACACTTTTTGGAGTACGTCACTGGGGGTATTCCAAGTTCATGGTTTAAGTCAACTCAGAGTAAGTGATATACCTCCTCATTTTGATGGCACAATGACTTGTAATAGGGAGAATGGTGTTTGTGTCGTGTGTGTGTGTGTGTGTGTGTGTGTGAATGGTGTTTGTGTCATTGCCACTGTGCGCCCATAATACCTGGTAATGCATTATGTAACTTTAGTTGACCGAGCACGAGACCTTTTGCGAGAACTGTGTAATGCTTTACGGCACCATGTCACACACCAGCATCTGTGGGTCAGACCCTTCAGCTAGCCATCAAAAACAGCTAGCTCGGTATTCTCTGTATGGACATAATTGTAGAGGCAGTGAAGAGACCGAAGAAGACGTTGTTGGAAGAAGTGAGGAAGAGAAAAAGAGTGACTGAGCAAGAGACCAGACGAGTAAATCTCAGACTGGCTTTGACTTGTTGGTGAGAGGTAGGAGTGCAACAGATACACATAATTGCACATTCAATAATTAACTAATTAAATAATTAATATCATTTTGTCCATATAGTGTATGTCTGTTGCTATCCCTCTGCTAACAGCAACAAATAACAGACTATAAAGCAAGTCACTTAGCTAATGTATCACCAATTTCACAAGTTGAGCAGAAGCTAATCATTTATCTTTTCCTATCAGAGATTATAAGTGTTACAAGTAAACTTGTAAGGATTTAGTGGCATCTAGTAGTGAGGTTGCTGAATTGCAACCATCTGAATACTCTCTTTCCAAGCATGTACGAGAACCTACCGTGGCTGTCAAATGCCATAAAAATGCAAAAGACGCTCACTAGAGTCATTGTTTTGGTTTGTCCATTCTGGGCTACTGAAGAAACATGGTGGCGCTGGCGCAACACGGCAGACTCTGTGGAAGAGGACCTTCTCCCTATGTAGATACGAAGGGCTCACTCTAAGCTCACGGAAACACAATGATTCATAAGGCCAATTCAACTGGACCTACATAGTGCTTCACCTTTAGGCCACACCGACCTGAGCAGTGAACCATAAATCCTCCACTCAACCTAAGCAGTCTAATAGTCACAGTTTAAGAAAGGCCTTGGTGGTGCACAACAGCGTGACCACGCGCTAATAAATCAAATAAATCTCCTCAAACTTAGCATTCAGAATGGACTGACTACAGAGTGTAAGCGGATAGGAGGGAGAGAGGGCATTACATACATTAGGACATATTTGTTTGGGCTGGCCATTTTAATTGATCACGTGACCGTGGTGCACTTTGCTGAACCAGAGGATTTCTGGTGGGGGGCTCTGAACACTAGTTTGTATCCCTGCGGAAAGTGCTACACTGGGTATTGTACTGAAAGCGGTGTAGCCCCATTTGAATAAAAATCGTGTAGCACAAAAGCGACGAGTTGAATACGGCAATTGTTACACACCATTGTACACTAATAAAAACATAATTATGAACACAATATTCCATTTCTGCTAAATACATCCCCTAAATCCTTCACATTGTACCATTAAGTAAATACATTGATTACCTAATGATTTGATAGCCACAATCAGTTGCATAGAATAAATCACAGGCACTGGACCTGTACGTTTCATAAGAAACCGCTGGGTGTGAGTAAAGACAGGCGCTGCAAGGACTTTGGTAAAGAGTTGTCTGTAACCATGGATATCACTCTGTCTCACACTAGTCCGTCCTTTTCTGCTGTAAAATATTGGTAGCAACATCTTTATGTGCGAAAACCCTTTCATTTTTCAATTGGGATGTTTTTCTTTGGAACCAGGAAGTGTTAAAATGCACTAAAACTAAAAAACTACAAACTTCCGGTCGACTTGCATACTCTATTGGGGGGTTCTGAAGGAACACTTGAGGGGTGTATTTGAAGGGTGTACTTGTTTGGATGTTGAGTTCACATATGTATGTATGTTCTCCAGTATCGCTGACTCTTGCTTTCATAGCTTGCATCTCGGGTTGGTGGCCAGGTCGTGTTGGTGCGTATGTGGTTCACGCAGAATTCTATTCTTGTCATCCCGCGAAAACACGTCTGTCTGGACTGGGTCAAACACGTGACATATGTTTACATCCTCTCAGCTGGAGAAAAGACAGCGGCAATCGGCCCTCTTCGAAAAAACTATATTTATGTGAGCTGTGGCACCATACGGTAGTGTCTCCCTAGATCGTGTTAGAAATACACATATCACTTAATTTACTCCACTGACTGAGGCTGATACAAGCAAATCAGGTTAGTGGATTTTTTTTTCTGAATTGTTATGATGTCGACATTTTGTTTGTTACAGCAGACAAGACCCTTGCTAGATCTACTTTTTGTTGTGGCCTGAAGTGAACTAACATTACCATTGTGTTGCGTACTGGCTTAGGTTTAACTCCTGTTGCACATTTATCGACAGTAGATCAAACAAAGTCCTCTTAATAACAAAATTTCACGGGATTCGACCAGCGACGCGAGATGAGCGCCTGATAAAGTAGCCTCGCTAACCTTATTGTAGTTGTTAGCCAAGCAGCCGAATCGTGACAATAATCAGTCGTTAAACGTCTGTTTTTAGCGCAAATAACGTTAAAGCCTTTAAGTTACATCTGTTTTTGGTGACTCCATTTCACCTTGTTAAATTGAATGTAATCGCATAATCGTTATTATTTGGAGTTTGTAACAATCAATAAGCAGGCTCATCTCTGCAGATTAAAGTGGTGTCGCAATGTGCAGGACTGTCCTCTATATGTGTTTTCGAAGTCATACTAAAGTAAACAACATCTCGACTGCTCAAGTTGCAAGCTAGGCTACGCATCTCCTGTTAGCCTACTCGTTGTTATAAAACCGTCATCTTCCCTAAGTACGCTGTTCTTATCGAAGTACCTGCTAGTTCTTTCTGCGTACGCTACATGGCATTAGCTTGCTAATAGGACTTAGCAGGGTTAGCTTAAGCGCTGTAAAACAGCTATTCATTATTCTTTTTCGTTGACACAGGTAGGCTACTCGTCTTTGTTTATGAGGGACCAGACACGACGGGCTTTACAGTGTCATCACATCGCCCATATAAATTCAGCTACCAGACCGTTTTGAGTGCCACACCGCTTTGTTTCTGCAGAGCTCACACGCAGTGCGGATGTGGCAGGCATTGCACGACTTGCTTGAGGTCTCCCAATGTGTTATGTTGAGTACAGTGCATATGCCATTCTCTTGAGCATAGATTCCACCATCCGCCGCGCCACTCTGGTTTGCTGCACATTTGCTCCGCTGAGAATCAACTGCATTTTGATACCGGAAATAGGATGGCATTAATTATAGTCCGCATTGATTTTCCAGAAACTCAATCAACTTTTCTAGAAGCCATACAGCACACCTTGCGAGTTTGTCACGGCAGGCTGTACCCTTTTGCCCTCTTTTATCCCTGACCTTAATACATACTTCTTGAGAGAACACCTCTGTTCAAACAGTGTAGCTACATTTCTCATTCAATACAGATGAAATCCGAAGTGTTTTAGTATTTGGCAGTAAATCATATAAAGGATTAGGAGTTTTGCAAAGGTAGCTATTTGCCACAATGTGCATTTGCAGTCGGTCCTCAACTCAATCCTATTCTGAAAATAAGACATGTTCACCATTGTTATTATAGTTGACCTGCCACTGTGTAATTCATCCTGATGCATTGTGCAAACACATGGTCTTCCACTCACACACAGTTCCCTTCAAAGAAACCCATACAGCATTGGCTCCCTCTGCCCATGTGTTTATGTATCTAATTTCACTGTGCGTGTGATTCCAGTGGGGTGTTGCAAGTCTGGAATCTGTGACCTGCATCATCCACCAGCCAGATCATTGGGTTTCCTCATCCACAGAACAGGATACTGTTCTGGCTGCTGTTCAGGGTATGTCCCCTCGTCAACCCTGTGCAACCCTGCAACACTCTAGTCTAGGTCGTTCATCTAAGGACACACTGGCAAACATTAGACCCTATGCTCAACATTATCTCCAGCCTGGCACAACTCATTGCCATGTACAGTGGCTTGCAAAAGGATTCAGCCTCCCTGAAAGATATCACCATTTTAACTGTTACAAAAGATATTAAAAGATATCTTCTCACCCAATATTTCTTTTGTGAATATTTATGCTGTAGTACATTTCCCAAGGCAACATTAGTCAATATTCTGCCAACATAAAAAATGAAATACATTTAAAACTGAAATATACTACTTGCATGAGTATTCAATCTCCTGTGTATTTGAGCTCCAGAATAAGACCGATGACAAATTATTCACAATTAATATAGAGGTGCCATTCATTTGAAAATAACTCATCTTAATTAAGTACTACGCATGAGTGGTTAAAGTAGAGATCTCCTTCTTTTAATTGATAACTGATCTTAATTAGGTACTACGCATGAGTGGTTAAAGTAGAGATCTCCTTCTTTTAATTGATAACTGATCTTAATTAGGTACTACGCATGAGTGGTTAACGTAAAGGTCTCCTTCTGTTAACTGATAACTGATCTTAATTAGGTACTACGCATGAGTGGTTAAAGTAGAGATCTCCTTCTGTTAACTGATAACTGATCTTAATTAGGTACTACGCATGAGTGGTTAACGTAAAGGTCTCCTTCTGTTAACTGATAACAGATCTTAATTAAGTACTACGCATGAGTGGTTAAAGTAGAGATCTCCTTCTTTTAATTGATAACTGATCTTAATTAGGTACTACGCATGAGTGGTTTAACGTAAAGGTCTCCTTCTGTTAACTGATTAACTGATCTAATTACTGGTACTACGCCATGAGTGGTTTAACGTAAAGATCTTCTTCTGTTACTGATAACTGATCTTAATAGGTACTACGCATGAGTGGTTAAAGTAGAGATCTCCTTCTTTTAACTGATAACTGATCTTAATTAGGTACTACGCATGAGTGGTTAAAGTAGAGATCTCCTTCTGAATATGAAAATGTATCTGTCGAAGGGTCATCAGACAGGTTATAAAATAACAGCAGAAACGATGACTAAAGAGACAAGGTGATTCTAGTGCTTAAGTGTGGAATAGACTCCACTCAGGAAAATATCTAAATAAGTGTTTTGATGTCCAGTTGAGCACCATTGAATCCGTGAGAAGAAAGTCGAAGTTGCATCACCCCCCCCCCCCCCCCCCCCCCCAGATGCTTTGTAGAAAAGCTCAGTGTCCAGTGGCTGTAATTAGGCAGCAGGTGTAGGAGCCCCCAAACCTAGTAGCTATCCATGAAACTGGACTCTGTTGGAGGGTGGCAGAAAGAACCAATTGTGTTAGGAGATCCACATTAAAGCGTATACAGTATGGGGGTTGCTTAAGCTATGGGGAAAGGTTTTTTAATGTTCTTAAGAGAACAGAAAAGAGCTTTTGGCCCATCCTCAAAGCGCTACACGGGGCGTAAATCTAACACGGCTAATGCTACAAGAAATACCACCCCAGCTGTGAAATATGGCAGTGGTGACATCATACTGTCAGGATACTTCATGTCTGCAGGAACTGGGAAACCTTTTCAGAATTGAAGGGAGAGTGAATGGAAATAAATTCTACACAATATGACAAGGAAGCCTGTTGCAGTCTACTGTGTCTTGGGAGAGGGTTTACCTACCAGTAGGACAGTAACCCAAGGCACAAGGCTAAAGCAACACTGTAGTGTCTCAAAGACAGTACAATTAATATCAGAATGGCTGGCATGGCTCAGTCAAAGCCCTGATCAAAATCCTACTGGGAATCTGTGGCTCTACAGTCCAGGACCACCATCCAATCAACCTAGATTATCTATGTAAATTCTAGACGAAGACGAATTTGGGAAATGTCAGCGCAGAACAATGTGCAAAGCTGGAACTGTCTCACTTGAAAAGACTTCAATTCTTATGCAAGCAGAATATTTTAGTTTTTATTTATTTATTTTTAATTGTAGTCGACAAATAACTTATTGAGCCATTAGAAATATACTTCAGCAGATGTGTTCATAATAAAAATACTGATTGGGAAAATATGTGTTAGTATCTTTTGTAAACCAGCAAATGGTGATGACTTGAATCCTTTTCCAAGCCACTGTATATAGGGCCTTCTGTTTATATGTAGATAGAGGCAGAAAGTGTTATTGATTAATAACATTTGATCTTGTGAACATTTTAGTGGTTGTTCAAGACATTCTGGGTAAGGCAGTGTCACCACTTGGCTGTGGAAGGCTCTAAGTAATACTACATATTTACATGACGACTTCCTAAACCATTGCCTTTGTGAGACACTATTCCATATGTCTTACAGTATGCACAATATTGTCTTCTTGAACAAATGTAATTAGTCTATTAGTATTGTATTGTATTGCAGTTAGTCTTGGAGCTCAGATTATTGACTGGGCATTACATGTCATCTATTAGCCTGTATCTCCTGCTTCTGCTTTCCATTCTTGTGTGTTTGTGTGCATGCATGTGAATGTGTGTTTTTGTGTTTGTGTGCATGTGAATGTGTGTTTGTGTGCATGCATGCGAATGTGTGTTTGTGTGCATGTGCATGTGTGTTTGTGTTCATGTGCATGTGAATGTGTGTTTGTGTGCATGTGAATGTGTGTTTGTGTGCAGGTGAATGTGTGTTTGTGTGCATGCATTTGAATGTGTGTTTGTGTGCATGCATGTGAATGTGTGTTTGTGTTCATGTGAATGTGTGTTTGTGTGCATGTGAATGTGTGTTTGTGTGCATAAATGTGAATTTGTGTGCATGCATGTGAATGTGTGTTTGTGTGCATGCGAATGTGTGTTTGTGTTCATGTGAATGTGTGTTTGTGTGCATGCATGTGAATGTGTGTTTGTGTGCATGCATGTGAATGTGTGTTTGTGTGCATGCATGCGAATGTGTGTTTGTGTGCATGCATTTGAATGTGTGTTTTGTGTTTGTGTTCATGTGAATGTGTGTTTGTGTGCATGCATGTGAATGTGTGTTTGTGTGCATGCATATGAATGTGTGTTTTGTGTTTGTGTGCATGTGAATGTGTGTTTGTGTTCATGTGAATGTGTGTTTGTGTGCATGTGAATGTGTGTTTGTGTGCATAAATGTGAATGTGTGTTTGTGTTCATGTGAATGTGTGTTTGTGTGTGTGCATGTGAATGTGTGTTTGTGTGCATGCATGTGAATGTGTGTTTGTGTGCATGCATGTGAATGTGTGTTTGTGTGCATGCATGTGAATGTGTGTTTGTGTGCATGCATGTGAATGTGTGTTTGTGTGCATGCATGTGAATGTGTGTTTGTGTGCAGGTGAATGTGTGTTTGTGTGCATGCATTTGAATGTGTGTTTTGTGTTTGTGTGCATGTGAATGTGTGTTTGTGTGCATGTGAATGTGTGTTTGTGTGCATGCATGTGAATGTGTGTTTGTGTGCATTTGAATGTGTGTTTGTGTGCATGCATGTGAATGTGTGTTTGTGTGCAGGTGAATGTGTGTTTGTGTGCATGCATTTGAATGTGTGTTTTGTGTTTGTGTGCATGTGAATGTGTGTTTGTGTGCAGGTGAATGTGTGTTTGTGTGCATGCATGTGAATGTGTGTTTGTGTTTGTGTGCATGCATGTGAATGTGTTTGTGTACATGCATTTGAATGAATGTACTTCTTTCACCCTCCTTTAATTTGTGTTCCACTTTAAATGAGAAAAAATGACAGCTCTTCTAATGGCGCTACTTTCTGCAGAAACAATACAATAATCCCCTGTAAAAATATATATGTAGTTGTCTTTGAAACAAGCATATTTTAACGTCCCCAGGTTTTAATATTATGTTTTTTGTACATGTACTGTATGTAAGATCCAATATATTCTCTCTCATGCATTGTGGGGTAAGCTATCTAATGCCGATGGCGGTATGTATTCACTGTCAGCTTGTCTGGCTTAAGGGAGAAAAATGATCTGACCCAATTTTCCCTGCATTATTTTTACTGCAGAAAACTCAAAGGACAGCATTTTAGAGAGGTGTAGAAAAAATGTAGGACAAAGAGTGCCCTGGCAGTGGTATTAACGAGGTAGAGGTTATGAGCCCGGGTAATCCAACAGAGAATAAGGTACAGCACATATACGGCGCACTGTTCATTTGATACACGACACATTTAATGGTTAAGGGTAGGTAGACGATCTTAACGACAATAAGGATCTTTCAGTAAGCACACTTTATTTCCTTTACAGTATTGACAGGCAAATAATAGACTTTGGATTGCAGGTGGCAGTTGCGGTCAGACTGCATCTGTTTTGAAGAAAGGACACAGATGTGATGAGAAATGACCAAAGTGTAATTCTGAATGCTTCCCCCTTCTCTGCTCTGCTTCCTCCACTCCTTCAGTGTAAGCCTCTTTGTAGGCTTCACTTCTGTATGGGCTTTTGTGCAAACAATTTTGGCACACCGGCAGAATTCCTCCATTTAACCACCGGCAAGGTGTTTTTATGTCTATGCTTTTAGCTTGAAATGTGCAGTATTTCAAAGAATTTAACATTTTATGTCAGTAAGTCAGTTGAAGAAGAAATGTTTCACTGGCCAGGATAAAACAAGCAATATTATATAAACGTGTAAAATATTATATCATAATAAATTACTATTATTAAAATTCTTAAATTTTCTCTTTGTCATATTTTAGTTGTTCTTGGACCACCTGTTTGAGATGCCAATCTGACGCGACCTGCAGGAGCTGATCCTACCCGACTCATCAGCCTGTGTCTCCATGTAAGGCCTGGCCCTCCGCTGAAAGTCTATTTCTTTTTGTTTGTTTGATTTTTTTTTGGGCGAGGAGGCTGCTGTTGCGTCCATTTTGTTTTGGCATTTTTGGCATCATGGGCGGAGCCGTGAGTGCCGGGGAGGACAACGATGACCTGATTGACAACCTGAAGGAGGCCCAGTACATCCGCACCGAACGGGTGGAGCAGGCCTTCCGGGCCATCGACCGCGGCGACTACTACCTGGACAGTTACCGGGAGAACGCCTACAAGGACCTAGCGTGGAAAAATGGCAACCTCCACCTGTCGGCGCCGTGCATCTACTCGGAGGTGATGGAGGCGCTGAAGCTCCGGCAGGGACTGTCCTTCCTCAACCTGGGCAGTGGCACGGGCTACCTGAGCACCATGGTGGGCCTCATCCTCGGTAACGGCACTCCTCCTCTTCCTCCTCTCCTCTTCCTCCTCTCCTCCTCTTCCAAAACATGAGGCACAGGCAGAGGTTTCCAAATGGAGGCCTGTTTGTTCTAAATCGAGTTCTGAGTGACTCGTAGAGCAGCAGTAGAGTGCTGTTCGCGCTATAGCAGGTTATGAAGTGTAATCTGCGTGACCAGTGATCTCGGTAAAACGCGGAAGCTGTATTAACTGGAAGCTGTATTAACTACAAAAATGTGAAGTTAAGCATTTTCTTGAACACTTTGTCCCATTTAGAAGTTCAACCAGGGTTATATGCACAAGTGTTTTTAGACACACTAGATGTAAAAAAATAAAAATTATAGAAAATTGCAGTAAAGGTACAGTGTGTAGTTTTTAGTGGCATCTAGTGGTTAGGTGGCTGAATACCGCTGACTACCTGCGGTGGCCGTCAAATGCCATAACAATGCAAAAAGCCCTATCTCAAGCCAATGTTCTGGTTGGTCCGTTATGGGCTACTTAAGCAATATAGTACGAGTGCGAGTGGGGTAGGTAAGGGATATTCCCACGGGTGGTGTTCGGCCGTAGCCACGAGGCCGGAGGCCGAGTGGCGCAGGCAACAACACCCGTGGGAATATCCCTTACCTACCCCACTCGCACGAGTACTATATTGCTTTTATAAAACAATTTTATAGTCAACCAATTAACATTTAAACACAAAGTTATTGATTAAAACATGTTTATTTCGCCATTGTTTCTCTGCAACAAAAAAATAGTTCCATTGTCAACGTCTTTTGGAATTATAAGAACTTTGAATTAACGGTTATCGCTTAATTGTATCAACGTGCTATAGAATGTTTCATCGCGGAGTGATTTATTATTAGCTACGAAAAGTCCGAGTTGGGATGTCCTGGGATATTCCAACTCATGGAACGTCTCTCGTCCAATCAGAAACAGCCAAATAATTCAATAGAACCCAATTGTTTTATAATATAGAATCATGGCAGATTCCGTGAAAGAGGACCCGCTCCCTATGTAGATACAAAGCGCTCATTCTAAGCTAACGGAAAGATGATTCATAGTTACAGGTAATTATACACTAATGAAAACATAATTATGAATACTATATTACATTTTCTACCAATAGATGCCACTAAAAACTACACACTGTACCTTTAACCTATCCTAGCTGGTTGCAGTACGATGCACAGATTCATGAGTTCAGAGTTGACTCTCATCCAATGGCTTCCAGGTCCATTTGGAGTGAATCACGGTGTTGAGCTACACAAGGATGTGGTGGAGTATGCCAAGGAGAGGCTGGATGACTTCATTAAAAACAGTGATAGCTTTGATAAGTGAGTGAAACAAAATATATGTGTTTGTTCACAGTAATAATTACCATAAAGGAGTAGAAATATTATACATTTGTATTATGTGCATAGATGCAAAAGTTACAGGAATGACTACTGTAACACAGGCTCATACTTATGATCCAGTAGCATTTATACATTATTGTTGAAGATGTGTCAGAGATAGTCATTCAAATCATATTTGCTTATTTTATGCATTTATTTATTTTTCTTTATGTTTTTTTTGTATTTTTTTTTTTTGTTGTATTTATCATTCTGTTGCAGGTTTGAATTCTGTGAGCCCAAATTTGTTGTGGGAAACTGCCTAGAAATTTCCCCCGACAGCCACCAATACGATCGCATGTACTGCGGAGCTGGAGTCCAAAAGGACCATGAGAACTACATGAAACTCATGCTCAAAGTGGGAGGCATCCTCGTTGTGCCAATTGAAGACCAGGTACTCGCAGAGGAAGCAAAGCGAACAAAAAATGTTGCAATACAAAAATGAACTTTCCAAAATGTGTTTCCCACGAGCTTTGGTGCTGTGGTGGGTTGTCTGTGAAAATAACTCACCCGCGCTTTCTGTGAAGTGTGTTCTTCCCTTCCCTCTGCAGTCCATATGTGTTTCACGTTGAATTTGGACGTGAGTTCAAAGTGCAGTCTGGTGACTGAAGGAGAGAACGCTAAGAGAGAGGCAGTGGCAGCAGCGGCAGCACATGCTTGAGAAGGCAGAAGGAACACGTTAGGTTTGAGTACGGCCTGTAGTCGTAACGTCTGCATCAGGCATACTCAAAGGCTTCCACAGGAACTGGGCTGGATGTAAGGCGCTTCCAGTGACCGTGTGCACGAGCGCTGGCCAAACCTGACCCGTAGTGGACTATGAACACCTGGTCTAACATTTCCTGACTATTGGAGGTCAAAGAATAGCTGTGAGGTGTATACCTGAGATTCTACTGCAGAGGGTACTATCCCTGAACATGTGCTCTTGTTTCTGTAAAGCTGTAGTTTATATATAAATCTATATATTTGTCTCTACAGAGTACATATGCTGTGTGGCAAACTCTGTGGCCCTTACCCTTCCATTGCCCTTATTCATCCAGGTGAATACAGGACTAGCACTTAAGAAGGAACAGTGTACAGTGTACTAACAAATGTTAAACATTTGTCAAACCGTTTCGTAACACAAGGTCTATATTGTATTTTGTGTAAAACTATGCCACAGATTGGTTAGAATAATGACCTGGTAAATTGTGTCATTTGTGATAAAAAGGTTAAAGGAACACATGAAATGAAACTTGATGAACGCATTAAAATTAACAGAAAAGACTAAATTGGAAAATCTCAAGCTGTCTTTAAAATGGTGGTTTGAGATCAGAGATCTGTATTCATGAAACGTGCAGCAAGACCGAGCAACCGGGAAATGGGAAACGCTAAATTAGGGAGAAACAGCAACCCATCAACTCCAATGTCCTCCAAGGTACAACTCCAATTATTGCCCTCCATTAAAATTATCCAAGCCTGCAAGCATATGCGCTCCACTGTTGTGCCACCACTCCAACAGACAGGACTCCTCTCTCCAACCCCTTCAGCTTGTGTGCCTGTAGGAAACCCTGTTTTGGCCCTGGTTGCCGCATGTTCCCATGGCTTCCTGTCACTCTGTGTTGCTGCAGTTGACTCAGATCACCCGGACCGGGCAGAGCTCCTGGGAGAGCAAGAACATCCTGGCCGTGTCCTTCGCTCCTCTCGTCCAGCAGAACAGAGCAGACTGCAGCAAGCTAGAAACAGTCCAACTCCGTGAGTCTGCTTTTATTCTTCAACAGCTCAGTGATGTTCATTTTCCCCTTTAACATATTCTGTACATTTTTTTTATATATTTTATATTTAGTTTTTCCTATGTTTGAAAAAAAAACGTAATATTTGTATTGTTTATTGTGTATGTTTATTGTTTGCACCAACTTACCACAGAAAATTCCTGGTAGGTGAAAACCTACTTGGCAGTAAAAACCTTTCTGATTCTGATTCTGATTCTGATTCTGATTCTGATTCTGATTCTGATGTTCATGGAAGCACACTTGATGCTTCCATTGTTTTCAGAGGTCTACAGTGCCATCGTGAGAGTAACTGTAGGGGTAGACACGATGCTGTTTAGCTGAACGCATCTTTTTTCTACCATGACTACTCTAAAGCTGAGGATGATGATGATGATGATGATGATGATTTTTTTAGGATGAAACCTTGTACTGACCAACTCAAGATTACGGTTTCTGGCTTTATCAGTTATAGATGGAAACCTGGGATTTTCATTCCAAAAGTCAAGAGATTAAGTGTTGTTGAAGTATAGGTAAACCTATGTAATTAGGTAAACCTATGTAATTAGGTAACCCTATGGTACATGTTGCTGGGACCCGTCTTCCATTGAGTTACATAGGGGAAAAAACATGGCCAAATATACATGTGATAGAATATGTATTTGCACAAGTTATTTCAATAGAATAGGACTAGCTCACCATTAAATATTTGACCATACTAGGAGCCGTGTTTTTGCTCTCTTTGCATTCCTTCATTGAAAATGCAGCTTTGAAGAGGCTTGCAGGCAATCATGGAGGCATTTTTAATACTTGATGTAAAAATCAACAGCTAGAACCTGCTCCTGAAAATGCTTGCTCTGATAGAATATTCAATGTGGAGGCAACTCAGAATTCTTGTTCTTGGTACGTATGTTGAATTTTGTTATAATGTGTAGTGTGTATTATTGCTGAAAAGACAGCTTTAATCTAAAGTTAAACCTAACACATTGAACACAAGTTCAAGGTTTTTAAATAGAAGGATGTTCCACAAATCATTAAGGGCTCTCATTCTGTTAGTTCATCACCGGCAAACTGCCTCGCTGCACTACATCATTCTGCCCCCAGGGGGCAGGTGTCACTGTGATGTTTCTGGTTATGGCAGTTGATATGGAAATCGGTATCCACGTTACCTTACCACCTAACTTTCCTGAAAAGGAAAAGTCCTGAAAAGATGCCACAAGTTAAAAAACATTAGCTAACAACATTTGAACACTATTTTAAACAGTTTGTTAAAATGCTTGTGTAAGTTCATCAGACTCTGTTGCCACCTGACTGTCAAAACAGTCAACAAAAAATGGCAGTTGGATTCATTTACAAAACTTCTGAGTTCCACTGAACTATGTCCACAGGAGGGCAGAATAAATCTGGCTGCCTTGTAACTCCCCTAGCCTTTACTATGTGCATGTGGTAAAGCACTCCTCACAGATGAGTTTGATGGAGTGCAGGGAACTGTGTAAATTGTAAAGTAGTATTTATTGTTACACCAGGTTTTTTATTGCTCTTAGCTTAACTGTTCTCTCCCTTGTACGTCGCTTTGGACAAAAGCTTCTGCTAAATGTAAAATGTAAATGTAAATGTGTAATGAGTACATACATACCCACGAGTGTAACAAGTGATTTTAAGAGGACATTACTCAGGTGTCCTGGTCTTTCTGACTCTTGTGTTGTGTTCCCACACCAGCTCCCTTCATGATCCGGAGCCTGCAGGACCTGTCGCGTGTCTATATCCGGCGCGCGCTGCACGGCCACATCGAGGACGCCAGCCCGGCCGCGGAGCGCGTGCCCCACAAGCGCAAGAGGCGGCGTTGCCGGCGGCGACGCATCAACACGTACGTGTTCGTGGGCAACCAGCTGATCCCGCAGCGCGTGGAGAGTGAGGAGGAGGAGCGCATCGAGGAGGAGATTAAGGAGGAAGAGGAGGAGGAGGAGGAAGAAAAGGAGGGCGGTGACGACGAGCAGCCACTGAAGTCTGAGGAGCCCCATGTCAACCTGCTGAGGGAGAAGGTCCTTGGCCTGCCCCTGCCCGACGCGCTCAAGGCCTACCTGCTGTACTACCGCGAGAAGTGACCAGGGTGCACACACACACACACACACACACACACACACACACACACACACGCACGCACGCATACACACATACGTGCATGCACATACACACACACGCGCACACACACACATACACGCACATACACATACAAACACACACACACGCACACACACACATGCATCCATGCACACACATCTCAGCATTTCACTCCACCTAATACATACCTACATAAACACACACACTGATACACAGACATTTAAGACTTTATGATGGGTGGACACAAACACAGATACACACAAACACACTCCATGCACAAGTACCAATCTGATGAGCTGTTTCTCTTCATTTATGGATGATGTAGCATTATTTTATTTTATTTTATTTTATTTTATTTTATTTTAGGTTTTTTCTCTCTGGGTGGTGAATCTGTGATGGAAAGAAAGACTATTTTGAGATGATCAGTCATTTTGACTGCTGGCTATAGTGATTTCTATGCTTTGTGCTCTTGAAAGCTTTCACACTTTTTCAGACTTGTTTAAAAAAAAAAAAAAAAAGAGATGTTTTTCCAAATGATTCTTTAAAAAAAAAAAAAAAGGTGTAATCATACACAAGTTTCAGTGCAATGTTTAGAAGAACAGTCTAGAAGCGTTTTTTTTAGAAGCTTTAATCATGAAGAGTGTTTTGAATATGAGGAACTGGCTCAGGGTGTCATGAGTAAAGGCATTTAGCGGATGCTAAATACGTGTAATAGACACATAACGTGTCGAAGACTGGAACAATGCTGTTGTGCGAGAGCCGACTTGATTAGAGGGACACCGAGGTATCAGGGATTATTTTCCAAAAAAGATGAATTCAGAATTGACGCATCTGCTAGTTTGTATTTCCTAAAAAAACGCCTTATATGAATCCTAGTCTGAATACGTTGTCAGTTGTTTGTGATGTTTGTTTATTGTTGGTTTAAGAAAACAAATCTCGGTAAAGAAGCCCTTAGGTATGTTTTATGTGACTATTATTACATGGATAACATGTTCAGTTTTTCTCTCTGCACTGTCACGCACAGTATTATGATCTTCTGATATAGGTTATACCCAAGCCAACAACGTTATGTTCTCTCCCCATTTCACCCATTTGATTTTTGTGGGTCGGTCGGTCAACAGAAGATTCAGAATGGCCCAACTGCTCTCTGTTATGAAAGCTTTTGAAACTTGTTATGGCAACCAACCACCAATTAGTTTCTGGCGCAAAGGGAAGCATTCTTCAGTGGCTGTCCACATCCTCCACGTGGACAGTCCTGAAGTGTTGGCATATTAATAGAATGAGAGTGTGGAGGAGGTGGAGGTAGAGGTGTTTCCCCCGTTAGCCCGGGCCATGTGAGGTAAAGGTAAAAAAAGAAAAAGGCTATTACATCACACCAGCGGCTTTTGGAAGGTAGCCGAAAGTGTCCTGTGTCTCAGGGGTGGCGCTCACAGTAAAGAGGGAACTCATTGAACTCTGACCCCACTGAGCCTTTTCAGTGTGTCCTCCAACACACTGACACGGGAAACTTTGACGGGTCCATCTGACAACTCGTTTTGGCACTTAGAGGAAAAAAAAAAAAGTTTGTAAAGACTGTACAGATTTGATACTACTGACTTTATTTTGAGGAACTCTGCCACAGATAATCAAACAATCCTGCAATACCTTCCCTACCCCAAATGTGTGGAATGACATGTCCTTTTAAATCCAAAGCTTTTTTTTTCTTTCTTTTTGAAATCTGCTTATGAGCTAATGATGTCATTTCCTGTAGATGATACGCAAGAACAAAAGCCAGTTAAATTTGTAGAGTTGAAGAGGTACCCCATTAATCACTGTGGAAGTGACTCTATGTAACTTTGGATAGGGTATTTCTGATCCATTGTAAGAATATGTTAACTTCTATTGCACTTTAGTCTCCTATGAAAACTCAATGTCCTTTCTAGCATATTTACAACAGAGAGCTTAAGGGTTATTTTTTCCTTGTCTCACGGTATGGAGTCTTATATATTATGCAGTCACAGCTCTTCTGAACCTGTTTTAAGGGCCCTGGAATAATGTACTGTGGTGCCGTATAGTGGGCTATGTGAGGTGGCAGAATATGAGGCCAATTGCTCATCATCTGCCACCGTGACGTTAGCAGCAGTAGCTAGTCGACGTGTTTGATACATTTACAACCAATGAGGTCGCTAAGTAAACCACTCCCACAATGTTTCTGATTGGTTGACCCTTGGAAACAGATTTGAATGCTCTTCGTGTCTTTTCATCCATAGTTGCGGAATTGAATACTTCGAGTGTCGGAGAATGGTGTTGACCGGGTCAGTCATACGGTGGTGGAAGTGCTGGGGTGGCTTAACATTCCCTTTGGTCCTTGAAAATGGACGGCATGCTGTTGGCAGACTATCACAGAGCCACGTGTGATCTTGTTTTTTTTTTTTCTTTCTCTGATGTGTGTCACTCTGAATTTGTTTGTAAGTTCGTGCTTTCTTTCACAACCATGTTTTCAATAAATCTATTTATATCACTCCTTTAAGAGTCATCAGTGTGGCCTTCTTCATTCAGGTCCAAACACTGGACAGGGTGTAATAATGACAATGATGGACATAATATGGTAATTTGTGGATCTGAAAAAAAGTAGGAAGGATTAACCGCCTCAGTTGCTACAGTTCATAACGATCATATCTCAGTTATGCCACTGTTTCGGGCACGATAGTGGTTCGGGAGGTAGAGGAGTCGTTTAGCGGTCAGAAGGTTGCTAGTTCGATCCCGACGACTCCTCACCAAGGGTTGAAGTGTCCTTTAGCAAGACACTGAACCCCCAACCGCTCCCGAGATAGTAGCCTCCGCCATCGGTCTCTGAATGGGTAGATGTCTGAAGCATTAATCTCTAAAGCGCTTCGAGTGCTCTCTGAGTAGAAAAGCGTTATATAAATGCAGTCCATTTACTGCAATATCCCCTTTCAATGAATGACTTTCTGGGAGTATGATCTAAACTACTCCATACCTTCAATCTGAACAATTCACAATTCCTTGCCTTAAGCCCAATGGCTGTTGAAGAACCTGGCCCATTCTTCCCATTGGAGCACTGTGCAATTATCAGGATTCTCTGCCTGTGAATCCTTCCAGCAACGCGTATATGTCATTTCCTGTGTAACAGTATGCATCCCGTGAGTATTCTGCACAGTTGAATACACAAGCTTTGCACTCACAACAGCACTGAGTGACATGGAAGAGTTGAGACTCATGCGTGCTAAGTGCGCTGTGGCCTGAACCTCCACCGGCGGCTGTGCATAGCTAAGGCCAACTGACTGTCAACACCTAGGGGGCGGGGGGGGGGGGGGGGGGGCAGACCCATTTTAAAGCTTTCCATAGAGCATTTTTTTTTTAAAACTTGCACAGAGCCAGCAGTGGGGTGCCTTTGTGTCTGGTGGTTTGAATAGAATGTATTATTCCCTCTTGAAGTGTGACTGTGGGTGAGAGGCTACAGTAAGAGCACATTGACAGTGTGACTGTGGGTGAGAGGCTACAGTTAAGAGCACATTGACCGCATTCCTTCAGCATCCCACAAGCGGTGATGAGAGGTGAGGTTCTTCAAGCTTTTGTTCACCTGAACCTGAACATTGCAACACTCCAAGCAAGCGACTCCCATTGATGCATTGTGATCAGTGTATCCTGACCACCTGGCAACACCATGGCAACACAAGACAAGATGCTCACAGACCAACAGTGATGTAGGTGAACGATTACTTTGAGATTGGAAATGGTTTGATGCGAGAGACTCCAGTTGTTGCATCGTGAGTGGTGTGAAATCCTCTTCCCCCCCCCCCCCCCCCATCATCTTCACTGTTCACCGGATTTTCACCTTTGCCAGACTGATGAGTGGAACGCTTAAGTTGTCAGTGTTCGACATATGCCCCTTAGTTGTCCAATATTTAATTTATGGGCACACTTTTTTATTCATGACTCTGGAGAGTAAAAGTGTACACTGTTTCCTGTCCAGCCTCCCAAGTCGTACTCGTTTAAACTAGGCGGCTCGCTGTCACTGCCAGTCTATGTCTGCGTGTAGTTCCACAGTGTGCAGCTGCACAACAGCCGGGGACTGTGTTTTGTTTACCATCGTACACAGGATGTGAGTTATTTAAAATCATATTCAGTCTGATGTTACAAAGGCCAGAAACTACATTTGACAGACTAAAATCTCTGCTCTCCCTTCCCCCGTTCAGTAACACTGAAGGTGAACTTTGTATTTATTTACTCCTGGTGAGTTTCAGCCGACAGTGTTTAGAAAAAGGCAAAAAGCAGCTCACCATTCTCCCTGTTTTATAAAATCTTTATTATGGTAAGTACACTGTACATTCTTTATTAAAACGAGACTCATTTGGCCAAAAATAAATCAATTCTCTCGAGCTGCACTCCACTGAAAATTGGATCCATCTCAATAATATGCGAGAGAAATAGCACAGAACAAACAGCACTCCTCTCATTCCCTGCCACCATCTCATCGTTTGCATAGAGTCGATTATCCTCGTGTTAACTGATCAGAGCTTGATTTTCACCCTAGTCTTAATGTTTTTCTTCTGTTGTCTGGGGAGTGACATGGACATTTTATTAGGTCTTTTTTTATACACAATTAATTCGAATAGCAATTCTAACGAATCAAAATCATCAGAAAGGTGACTTCTGTCTGTGTGAATTATTGCAAGCTGAATATCAATCCACCTTGAGATAATGGGCTGGGTCATTGAAGGTTTTCAGTTTAAGGAATAAAAAAGTATCACAAGGATATATTACTACTCTATAAAACATTTTACTGACCCTTTCTTTACATTTGAACTCTGACAGTAGTATCAAATGCATCAATATAGACATTGCGGTAGCAAACTACAAACAATTAGCCCAGTCTTTCAGCTGACAGTTGTCAAAACAATAATCTAAAAACCACAAATTATCTCATGAAACCAACATGTTTGGAGAGGACATAGAGAGCATTCAGAGAGTCCCCGTCAGATGTTGAATTGCTAAGATCCAGGATGCTACATACATGGTTTGCCACTGTGTGTCGAATCATTTTGTCAACTTTTGATTATCATGCCTAGGTGTCAGTGTCATGACAACAGTTCTGATTATGTACAAAGCTCTTGTATAAAAATATATGCTGTGATATTTACCTTGGGCCAAACGTAAGGGCATGTAACTTGGTCCATGTTCAGGAGAGGGGAGCGGGGAGAATGAACACACACACACACTCTCTCCATGACTAAAACACTACTGGACAGCAGCATTCTTCCTCAGGCGAGATGAATGCTAAAGCAGACATGTTTTTTTTTAGACGGTCCTGCTGAGGCTTTCATTTAACCTAAGAGAAGAACTTCTAGAAAGAAATGTTCTTGGTGAGATGTCTCTCACGAAATAGGATACAGTTAGTTTCTAGTCGGCATGTGGGAAGAAAAACAATTAAATTCTCAGCTAAGGGGAAATTGCATGGTGGGAAAAAATACTGAAACTAACCTTTGCCAAAAATCTCCAAGGGTTTTCTAATTCAGTTTGAGAGGCAAATTTTTCAGCCCCTGAACAGCAGCCATGTTCCAGAAAACCAACATGGAGGGCCCTAATTTCATTGATGGGAAACATGGCAGGCAACAAGCAAAGTCCGCCGTGCATGACACTAAAGCTAATTCAATAACTTGGCAAAATCATTTTGCTAATTTCATAACGTTAGCAAGATTCTAAGCGCACACGTGGGTGGATCAGCGCACAGACGCGAGAGTTCTATGTATAAATCAGTTCCTTCAAAGCAACACGTGTTTCCCATGAAACTCCTAAGTGATTTCATGTTGGGCAGAACTCCCGCACAAGAACCTCCGTCTCCTCTGGTGTGTTCTGCTCCATTTCCTCTGGTGTATTCCGCTCCGTTTGCGACTGGAATGATGTTGTTGGCGCTATTGTATGAGGTCTACTGAGCTCCATGTGAACGTTAATAAGGTATGATCCAATGATTGTGATTGGCTGATAAAGAATGACTTCATTGCCACATCCGTTAATTACTCAACCCATTAATGCTTGATTGTACCCTGCTCTGTATCAATGAAATGAGCTATTCTCTTGTTGATGCGCGGTGCTCGTTGCCCTATTAAAGTATGGGTCAATTTTTTTTACATAACTATCAAATATGGGTCCAAAGTGTAAACAAAGTGTCGAACTTTTGCCAGTTTTAAGGTAAGCTTGAGCAAGGCAGTGCACTACTCTCAAGCTTAAAACTCTAAATTTAATATTCTCAAATTTACGATTCTTCCTTGTAGTTCAAAAGCAATTGGTAAATATTGGGAATTTTGTCACATAAAGTGCATTTGCATTACAAGTATGATGATAACTCAACACTACTATTCTCTGTCTTCATCATATAAACATCTCTAAACTCCAACTTTATATGTAGCCTCTCCTTGAGCCCAGGATTGTTTCACAAAGCAAGTTCACAGGTTAACCTGCTACTGTCAGTAGGCTAAATACTATGAAAAGAGTAAGGGTTTCCGGTGAACTGAAACAAGCACGAAGGCAATTTAAAGGGTGGGGTATGCCACAAATGGCTGGCAAATACCAGCTCACAAGGAAAAATGGTAGCTCATGTCAGCGACCATGACCACGATCAGGATCATTTTTAATGTGATGCTCCACGATGAACTGGTGACCTTAGTTTGATTCTCAACCAGAGTATTTGAAAGACCCACGGGTGAATTATTTCCTGTTTTGATGAATTGTCAGCCACTCAGCCAGAACAGTAAAAGATCTAAGCAAAACCACTGGAGAAATGCACTGTGGATTCATATCTAAACCTTTGCAAGCATTTCTATACAGTGCCCTCTTTTGCTTTGTTCTGGTACAGTTTCTCATTTGTGTGACCCTGCACTAGAGTAGGGACTTAAACAGGGGCCATGGAGCGACCCTGCACTAGAGTAGGGACTTAAACAGGGCCCATGGAGCTTGTAGTTGTGATTTGTTCTTATTTTCCTGTTGATTAGGGCCTGTAGTCCAGTCGACTTTTTCTGGTCAGATCATCCTCCCCCAGATGTTCGTTCGTTGTGTCCACATTCAGTCAATGTGGTATGGGACTCATGCAGTTTCCTGACACTAAGACAGAACCGCCGCTCAGGTTGTGTATTTGATCTTGGACGCCGGCATGGTGGAGGAGACTGAGGTGATGGTGTGTACCCCGGCCCCGGCGGCGGCGTTCTGACTCCCCACGAACATGGGGTCCAGGCAGGCCACCTTGGCGGCGAAGAACGCGTGGATGCAGTGCAGCACGGCAAAGAGGTTGGAGAACTCCAGCTCCTGGGGAAAACACAAGAGAGAGGAGAGTGAGGTTGGAGAACTCCAGCTCCTGGGGAACACACAAGAGAGGAGAGTGAGGTTGGAGAACAGCTCCTGGGGAAAACACACAAGAGAGGAGAGTGAGGTTGGAGAACTCCAGCTCCTGGGGAAAACACAAGAGAGGAGAGTGAGGTTGGAGAACTCCAGCTCCTGGGGAAAACACAAGAAAGAGGAGAGTGAGGTTGGAGAACTCCAGCTCCTGGGGAACACACAAGAGAGAGGAGAGTGAGGTTGGAGAACTCCAGCTCCTGGGGAACACACAAGAGAGAGGAGAGTGAGGTTGGAGAACTCCAGCTCCTGGGGAACACACAAGAGAGAGGAGAGTGAGGTTGGAGAACTCCAGCTCCTGGGGAAAACACAAGAGAGGAGAGTGAGGTTGGAGAACTCCAGCTCCTGGGGAAAACACAAGAGAGGAGAGTGAGGTTGGAGAACAGCTCCTGGGGAACACACAAGAGAGTAGAGTGAGGTTGGAGAACAGCTCCTGGGGAACACACAAGAGAGAGGAGAGTGAGGTTGGAGAACAGCTCCTGGGGAACACACAAGAGAGAGGAGAGTGAGGTTGGAGGACAGCTCCTGGGGAACACACAAGAGAGAGGAGAGTGAGGTTGGAGAACTCCAGCTCCTGGGGAACACACAAGAGAGAGGAGAGTGAGGTTGGAGAACTCCAGCTCCTGGGGAACACACAAGAGAGAGGAGAGTGAGGTTGGAGAACTCCAGCTCCTGGGGAACACACAAGAGAGAGGAAAGTGGGTCTCAGTGGGGCTTGGAGCTCATCCATTATATACAGGTGCGCCATGAATTATTGACGGCAGAGAAAATGCCAGCGAGCCGACTCAAACCGGCCAAGGTAAGACCAAATAATGGCTGAAATATTATCTCCGATCTGGCGTGGCGGGCACTATTCATCTTGATCTTTCACTGCCAGCCATATCTAAGTGGCTCGGTCTCGGGGAAGAGAAAGCAGGCCGAGTCAGCTCCGAGACTGAGTACAAATGGAGGCAATTCTGAGCCTCCCACCAAGTTGGTGAGGCTAGGAGATGATTATTTGAGCAGGGAGGATTACGCCTCGGCTATGAGACGAGCACAAAGCCAATACTCTCCCTTATGTGAGGGTAATCCTCCATCTGATGATTCGAGTGCCTCTGTGGAGGGGAGCATTGTTATGGGCTATTTTGGCCTCTGCTGAGACGGTGTGCCTCTCTCTTTAATGCCAGACAAACATTACGGTACAAAATGTCACCGGTGTGGAGAATTGGGATCAAAAGTCAGATTTTTTTCAGTGGGAGGAATCTTCATGCATAGCTAAAAAAAAGGCTCGGAGAGAAAGAAATGCATTACCTTCGCTTCGATAAGTTTGGTGTCCTGATTCTGGAACAGAAATTTGATTTTGCTCTTCCCGTCGTCAGAGGAGCCTTTCAGCTGGGAGAACTTGTATCGCCAGAGCACCGCCTGCAAGCCACAGAGTAATGGATGTGTGGGGACTCTTGCATCGTGTTCATTTGTTGAGTCCAAATAGATTGCACCACAGCCCCTCGATGAACAAATCCATTATGAAGGTCTCCAAAATTATACCAGCGAACACAATAGCTGCGGTATGATTAATAACACCGGCTGCGTAAAGAACCCTCATTATAAGCTACATTAGGACACAATTCAAAGTCATTCCCAAAAAAACATTACAACTGAAATAGGAGCACAGTAAAACTGAGATGTGGACTACTGTCTGCCACTGGTATTAATCAGTCACTCTCTCTCTCCCTGACATTTCCATAGCATTCCATTATTCATTTTCTCTGGAACAAGATTTCTAAACATGTAAAGCGACCCCCCCCCCCCACACACACACACACACACTGATTAGTTCAGCTATACACTGATTGCAAAGCATGTCAACATGTTCTGTTGGACCTATTTAACATTGAAATGTTTCCAATCACATAATGAAAAGTGTCTGCTCTATTCTCTTTTTCATGAATTGTCTCAGCGAAAGACTGAAACAACATCCCCCCCTTTTAAAAAACACAATCCCCCATTCCTCTGAGCTTACATTTACATTTAGTCATTTAGCAGACGCTTTTATCCAAAGCGACTTACATATGTGTGACTTACAATGTATACACATTTTACATTTACACTGATGGCACACTGCACATCAGGAGCAATTAGGAGTTCAGTGTCTTGCTCAAGGACGCTTCGACAGGGAATCGAACTAGCAACCTTCTGATTACTAACCGACTTCTCTACCTCCTGTACCACTGCCGCCCCAATCAAAGCTTACCTTTGAAGCAGCATCAAAGCAGACAAAGCCCATGCCGAAGTCCACGGTCAGTCCCATCAGATGGCTCTCCATTATGCAAGCGTACGTTTTACACTGAAAAAACACACATTTGTGCCGGCCAGATAAGTGAGACCCCAAGGTACAAGACGTCAGAAAGCAATATGCCTCCTCTTCACTCTTACTGACCTCCTTAATGGGGCAATTAGTTTATTAACTACAACAGACTCATTCATGGAGGGACATTAACGTTTGGTTTCTCTTCACTGGCAGGAGGAGGGAAAAATGATGGATTGAAACGTGATTTATTGCCAGGGTGGTTCAACCTTGGCAGGCACACGCAAGCTTTTTTTCTTCCCCCCCCAGACCTGCTGTGAGGTGTTCGAGCCCATCCGTGTTATCATGGCAAGGGCAGACACATCCCAGCAACAACCTCACTGCTATCCGATCTGATGAAGACCCGGAGGAGTTGAAACTCTGTGGCTTCCAGATAACGATAACAAAAGAGAACTCTGGGGGGACTAAAACACTAAGACGCCTAAAAAAAAAACCCACCTCAGTGATCCCTGTTTGACCCCCCCCGCCAACTATAAAAAGATACAGGGTGCATGGACAACTGCACGGTGGTTTGTTCATTATCTGTCTGTTTTACACAATCCCTCTCCAGTCACCCCGTCTCTATGTTGCTCTGCCACCTTCTTGCTTTCTCTCTCTCTCTCTCTCTCACACTCTCTCTCTCGCACTCTCACTCTCTCTCTCTCTCCATTTAGCCCATCACTTCTTCCCCCTCTCCCCTTCTCAACTTCTCGCCCTCTCTCTCTCTTCATACCCTTCAAACTAATATCTTGCCTGCTCTCACACCTAATATAGCTCTCAGAAAGCGACACCTCCACCATCTTCACCGCCGCCAGCAGCAGCACTCACTCACTCACTCAACTCACTCCACTCACTCACTCACTCACTCACTCACTCACTCACTCACTCACTCACTCACTCACTCACTCACTCACTCCACTCACTCACTCACTCCACTCACTCACTCACTCACTCCACTCACTCCACTCACTCACTCACTCACTCACTCACTCACTCACTCACTCACTCACTCACTCCACTCACTCACTCACTCCACTCACTCACGCACTCACTCCACTCACTCACTCACTCACTCACTCACTCACTCACTCACTCACTCACTCCACTCACTCACTCACTCACTCACTCACTCACTCACTCACTCACTCACTCACCACCCACCCACTCACTCACTCACTCACTCACTCACTCACTCACTCCACTCACTCACTCACTCACTCACTCACTCACTCACTCACTCACTCACTCCACTCACTCACTCACTCACTCCACTCACTCACTCACTCACTCACTCCACTCACTCACTCACTCACTCACTCACTCACTCACTCCACTCACTCACTCACTCACTCACTCACTCACTCACTCCACTCCACTCACTCACTCACTCACTCACTCACTCCACTCACTCACTCACTCACTCACTCACTCACTCACTCACTCACTCCACTCACTCACTCCACTCACTCACTCACTCACTCACTCACTCACTCACTCACTCCACTCACTCACTCACTCACTCACTCACTCCACTCCACTCACTCCACTCCACTCACTCACTCACTCACTCACTCCACTCACTCACTCACTCACTCACTCACTCACTCACTCACTCACTCACTCACTCACTCACTCACTCACTCAACTCACTCACTCACTCACTCACTCACTCACTCACTCACTCACTCACTCACTCACTCACTCACTCACTCACTCACTCTCACTCCACTCACTCACTCACTCACTCACTCACTCATACCTGTATCCTCTCCACCTCCAGGAAAGTGGCCATCTGAAAGGCTTTCTCCCAGACGAGCAGCTCGCACTCCAGCTCCACGCTGAAGAAGGTGTCCTCGCCCGTGTCCACCTGCAGGCAGAAGCAGTGCCGCCGCTTGTCCACGAGGTCGCCATCCTGAGGACGCAGACGGACGGACGGGGGACACCGTTAATGAAGTCCCTTGTGTCAAGGACATCCAGGGCTGATGTGACTGAGAGTCTGAACTCACTTCACAGGGGAGGGGTTACACGCGGCCATTGCATAAATACACATACAGTACGTTAATAGATCCTTAGAAATAGTAGATAATTGGAACGCGCCTACTCGAAAACCCCAGTGAAATGCTCACAAAGGTTAGTTTTTGTTGTTGTATCCTGCTGTTGGGCAGTTATGTCAGTGTGTCGTATGCAGCTGTGGGCTACAGACAGCGCATGTTGTACTGTGAAGGAGGGCCTTTATGGATCCCGGGTACAACATGCGGCACGTTGTGGCTTTCTCCAGCCAGTTGTGCGTTGTTGCATCCTGCTGCTCAGAAGCTATGGTTGGGCAATTGTTATATTGGTTAGGTTAGGTTGTTGGGTATGTACAATTAAAATGTGTTTCAGGGATAACGTATTTAAGTGCATTGTTAAAATGTTTTTAGACATACAGTACTTTGAGGCCCATCACATGCCTTGGTGTGTTTTTAATTCGATAATCCCACAGATGAAATTGCGTTGTGCAGTTGTGTAAACCTCAATTTTAGCACATTGAAATAGGAAAAACTTCAGTGGTCACAGAGTTTAGAATTTATGAAACGGCACAACTCAGCCATTTGTCTTACCTTCAGGATTTTGAACATGATCTCATAGAGGGTGAAACTCTTCTCAGCCCTGGTCCAATCCCACGTGGTTACCTGCAGAGTTATTCAAGTTTTAGTATTCACCCAAAAAAGATTCACTTCTTGCTATTCATACTTTGAGATAATAACTTTGCAAGAGATTGAGGGGATACGTTTGTCCAGACAGCCGTGCCACCTCAGCATATGCATACGGAGTTGTTCACACAGCAGATTATGTGGAAACAAATGGTGTGTGTCACAGGCAGGCCGTACGCAGGGTGGATTTGCTGTGTCAGGAAACGGCATGTTTACAAGTGAAATGAAGACTGAAGCGGGTTTGTGAATGACCTTTCGGTTCTTTAAATATACATACATACATATATTGCCCTTTGTGGGGAAAACATTTCAGGTAATCTTTTTAGTTTATGCTACTTGTTTCAGGAAAGCAAAATATCTCATATTTTGGTGTGGAGACTGAATTTGGGCAACTGATTTTGTATTCAGAGTGTGGTGTATGTGTGTGTGTGCTTATAATATATTAATATAAATATTATACAGACACATGAGCACACACACACACACACACACATATCTATATATATATTAATTCATATTAATATGCATAAAATATCCCTACAAGGGCATATGTATGGAATTCCTTGTGCCTTTTTTGTGGACACTATGTATTTGATTAATAATTTGGATGAAAACGAAAAGAGAATAGTCCCGATGCACTGCTCTGGAGTTGCATCCTGGAGGACGACTGAAGTGTAAATGAGCTTTCTCTCCCCACCCACCTCCTTGAGCTGTTCCCACCATTTGCTGTCTTAAGTGAACACAGCTGCAATTTGCGTTGAAGCAGGCCAACAGCACAGGCTCTATTACATAAGCTCATTTGTGCTCTTTTGATGTGGACTACTGTAAAACACTTGGCTGCTCCTTCTAATTAGACTGACTGAGAAACGTTCGTTTGATTGCTAATTCAGTCATCAAAACAAAACACACTGAGGAGAAACAAAAACATCACCAGAAAACTGAGTTAACTGCGTGGGAAAACTGTCCCGAAGTGACGTGGTATCAGAGGCCATTCTAGACGCGAGGTCCGTACCCTCTATTACAAGCGACTCCTGACATTAATATAGATGTCATGCATCAACATTGTTCATCCCACAAAATCATCATCATCCCCGAGGGCTTGGAATGTTAATCACTGATTCGGGCCGATAATGGTAAATTAAATGGACCTCTTTGCATCAGACAGGTGATAATCAGGTTATGCTCTCTTAGCGCCGAACGGCTGAATAGATTAATGGCTTTCACAAAAGGCCCTCACACAGCCCAGACGAGGCCGTGTGTGAACAGTCAATAATAACGCTGGAGAAAATGGGCTCAGTGGAGATATAAATACTGCTTCAGTGACCTGCGTTTCTCCCAGCCATTCAGTGACCTGAGACCTATTAAGAGACCCAGCATAGTCTCACATGGAAAAGGTGGTTAAAGTGTATTGTGAGAAATGCACAGCCTCTAACCTGAGATCTATTAAGAGACCCAGCATAGTCTCACATGGAAAAGGTGGTTAAAGTGTATTGTGAGAAATGCACAGCCTCTAAGCTGAGCTCTTGAGAAGGAAACACCTTATTTGAGAAATAAGTCCCAAAGGCCTGAAGGCCAGCAGTGGACCCACACGGCACACGCTTCACCACGGGAGGCGGTTAGACGTGTCTCACAGCAGCGGACCCACACAGCACACGCTTCACCACGGGAGGCGGTTAGACGTGTCTCACAGTGGGCACACGCTTCACCACGGGAGGGGGTTAGACGTGTCTCAGGGCGGACCCACACGGCACACGCTTCACCGCGGGAGGGATGCGGTTAGACGTGTCTCACAGTGGACCCACACGGCACACACTTCACCACGGGAGGCGGTTAGACGTGTCTCACAGCAGAGGACCCACACGGCACACGCTTCACCACGGATGCGGTTAGACGCGTCTCACAGTGGACCCACACGGCACACACTTCACCACAGGAGGCAGTTAGACGTGTCTCACAGTGGACCCACACGGCACACGCTCCACCACGGGAGGGGGTTAGATGTGTCTCACAGCAGAGGACCCACACGGCACACACTTCACCACGGGAGGGGGTTAGACGTGTCTCGCGGCAGAGGGACTTACAGGCGGCGCCGAGAACTTGAAGAGCGAGGAGCCCCTCAGGGCAAGGAACTTGGGCGTGTACATTCGGTCCTGCACCATGTCCTGCTCCTTCTCCTCCACCCAGCCCATGTAGATGATCTGGCAGGAAGGAGAAACAGACAGGAGTCAGGAGCAGACGCATCATTCACCGTAGATGCCAGCCTCTTACCTGCCTGTCAGGCCGTGTCAGCCATGGTGAGATAGAGAGAGGGAGAGAGACAGAGACTGGGAGAGAAACAGAGAGAGAGAGAGAGAGAGAGAGAGAGAGACAGAGAGACAGAGAGAGGGACAGAGAAAGAGAGAGAGTGGGAGAGAGACAGAGAGAGGGGGTGAGACAGAGAGACAGAGAGAGAGAGAGAGAGCGGGAGAGAGACAGAGAGAGAGACAGAGAGAGAGACAGAGAGAGAGAGGGACAGAGAGAGAGAGGGACAGGGAGAGAGAGGGAGAGAGAGCGGGAGAGAGACAGAGAGAGAGACAGAGAGAGAGAGGGACAGAGAGAGAGAGGGACAGCGAGAGAGAGAGAGAGAGCGCGCGCGCTCCAGAAGCGCAGGGCTGCCTGAGCGGGCGCGTTTTTGAAAGCCTTGTGAGTGACGCTTCCAGGATGAGCAGTCACTCTTCATGATGGGTTAAGGGGAGCATCTCTTGACGGAATGCCTAGAGCAGTCACACACTCTCTCATTGTCATCTAGATTTCTGGCAAAAGGCTTTGTTCTAAACAGGCATTGTATGAAACACTACCACACGGGTCTTGTCACAACATCTACCGTTTTGGAAGACTCGACAAAGACTACCTGGCTGAGTCACAACTCGTTAATAATGTATGACATGTTAATTTGAATGCGATGCAAATGAGCATTTTCTCTGTCCCCCAAAGGGTTGCATTTTCATCTGTTATGACATGTCAGAAGTTTAGTCTGACTATCCATAGAATTATTCATAAAGTCTTTTGTAAAATATTCAGTAAATATGGCGCAGTCAAATTTTAACTGTGACACAACACTGCATTACCCTCTGGGCACAAGCATAACTTTAGTGAACCACACAAGCAGGTGTGTTTGTTTGTGTTGGTATTAAAACAAATCTACAACCAGATCCACATGTACACCAAAAATGTGTTTTTTTTTTTATCTGTTTTTGTTCCCTTACCTGCTGATTTACAGGAAAGTTCCGGTTACTCTTCTTCACCTGCGTCATGACGATCAGGTAGACGCCATGATAAGAAGGCAATAGAAAACAGGAAGGGAAAAACGATTAGAATGTGTTTTTTTTCATTCATTTTGTCATTTTGTAAATACAAATAGAAGAAATGGAAGCACAGCACCACTTCTAATGGCAGGGATTTTAGTTGGCTTGGGTATGGTGACCTGACCCTCCCAGCAAGGGCAAAGAACAATCCTAGAATGCAAATCCCTTCCTCTTTGGCAAGGTCCAACCTCTCCTCCCCAAACAACAGAGACACCTCGCCTCGCCTCGCCTGGCCTGGCCTGGCCTTCCTCTTCTCTCCCTTGACCATCAGTCACTTACTGATCTCAGAGCCTCCAAGCCAGTGAATGGCACTGAGTAAGTCCAGAAAAGCTGCAGGCAGCCACGGGTTGCAGCTCTAAGCCACCATATAAAAAAAAAAAAGAATCCATCCGGAAAAGGCCTCCGCTTTATGTGCGACGTGACCTTTAAAGAACCTCCCCCCAATTAAACAGGGGCCCCATCAGATCACACATAACATCCACCGAGGAGCCCGGTCCTTCACACGCGTACTGCTCTGCCTCCGCCTGTGCCTGTGCCTGTGCCTGTGCCTGTGCCTGTGCCTGTGACTCCAGCTCCAGTGACTCCAGCTCCAGTTCCAGCTCCAGCTGTGCCCTCAGGCTGCCTCATCATTAGCATTAGCATTCTCCACAGCGGCAGTGACTAACAGCGCCCACTCATTAACTGAGCTGCTCGCTACCAACCCAAGGAGATATGAGTGCAATGAGATGAGGGTTGTCTTTCTTTCTTTCTTTCTTTCTTTCTTTCTTTATTTCTTCTTTCCTTCCTTTACTTCTTTCTCTGTCTTTCTTTCTTTCTTTCTTTCTTTCTTTCCTTCAGTCTTTCTTTTGCTCTTGTTCCTCTTTCTCCTGCTTTCTTTATTTCTATCCACCTTTCTCCCTCCCTCCCTCTTTCTTTCTTTCCCTCTTTCCTTCCCCTGTGCCTGAAGCCCTGTGCCTCTTGGCCAAGTGGGTCTAGCAGGAGGAATGAAACCTCATCTTGTTTACCCTCACATGCTCTCGCCACTGCTTCTCTGGTCACCACGCATGAAAGATTTTAGCCACTGGGAGAAAAAGGTCACTCGGAACAGAATGTCCTAGAAAACGGATCTTCTTTGCAAGCGTGGAGAAGTGCAACACGTCAATAAGCAACAGACACATAAAGTGCTCGGTGGCAGCCGCCGCAGTAAAAGATGTCATCTTTTTTTGTGTGACAAAACCGCTTAGCGACCATGCTTCATCTCTGTCTTGTCTAAAAGCAGGCTTTTAACATCTGACACAGCAACAATGTTTAAAAGCATTTTCAGTTACTACAAAGCTTCAAAAGCCAGGAACACTCAACTAATGTGCGCTTTATTCAGAACAACTCTTCTGAGCACTGCCTTTTCAGAGGGTTAAAGGCTCAGTACGTGATTCTAATCCAAATTCAGCAAAATGACCCAAGCCACAAACAATTCTAGCCAATCCACACGTTGCGTCAGGACACAGAAGGGAGGCGTGTAATTTGTTTGGCTGTTGAGCTCAGATATCAACAACCTTTCACCAGAATTGCACACCTTTAAGTCAACAAGATGGTTTAGGAAACTCCCCCTTGGAAGGGAAAATGCTCCCCAAAAGGTGTTTGAGTGAAGCATCAGTGCAGAGAAGTCCAGTCTCCAGAGTCCACTGTAATTTCCCTCCTACTCCTGGCACTGTCACTCCATATACCAGGCTGAATTATGGATGATCTTCAGGGGCCACTAGTTCTTTTTTCTTTTCACCGCCAGAATTCAGTGCCGTAGAAGTAGAACTGACGGCGGGACTTTAACCTAAACCTCTCCCATCGGGCTGGCCAACTTATTTATTCAGTGAGTGCACTTAGTCTGGCAACTCAAAAACAAACACTCATTTTGCCACGCGCAGAGCAGCTGCTTTGATAACCCAAACGAGTAGCAATTAGCCTCTACCTGATGGGATCTGTCACGAGGATGACATGGCTACAGGCACGGCGCTAATTGAAATGAAATGATGGATCAGCGTTGAACCTGGCGGTGCCTATTCCCCAGCTTATTCCCTCAAAGAAAACTGCTTAAGGCTTTCCTTGAAGCAAACATAACATGTTCTCTAAAGTTTTTTTGATTCCAGTGCTATATGCTTCTCTGGGGCTATTTGAAAAGTCTCCCGGCTCTCAGAAGCCACGGAACAAGCTCAGTTAAAGGGGTGCCTACATTAATGAAATATACTCCTTTAAAGGCCCTTACGATAATCGTTTTGTTAAAAGTCTCAGTTTTTCATTTCAAACGCAGGGAAGAACAGGGGGCTTTTGATACTTACATTGTGCTTTGTGAGAGTTGATATATTGGTAGCTATCGCCTGCAGCCATTCGAGGCACTCCTCAGCAGTCGGGCACTGAATCACCCCACTGCACACCCCATCCACTGCAATCACTTGAAAGGCATTCTGCCTGCAGGAACAACAGTTAGGGGGGGGGAACACTGTGAAGAGATCCCTCGACTGCATAATGGAACGTAGTTTCACATATTTAACAAAATACCAATAATGGTTCAGTTGATTATAACAGAATTAAGCCTTTTCCTTATGGATAAAGGGTAACTAATTGTTCACTGTAGCTCACTATCCATGCTCTAGGTATCAGTCATGTGTTGACACCACCGCTGACACCACCGCCCCACATATATATATATATTTAAAGAGAGAGAGAGGGAATATGTAATCCATCCAGTGTAGTAGGTTCCTTGAAAATGTGGGCTAGCCCCCGCTGTGTGTGTGTGTGTGTGTGTGTGTGTGTGTGTGTGTGTGTGTGTGTGTGTGTGTGTGTGTGTGTGTGTGTGTGTGTGTGTGTGTCTGTCTGTCTGTCTGTCTGTCTGCATACAGTATATAGCCAAGAAAATAGTTTCATTTAAATCATGCAATCTAAAGATGGTCTTTGCATATAAACCCACTGCATACTGCAGCTCCCTGTGTGAGACATGCAGCTCCCTGTGTGAGACATGCAGCAGCGTGACACTTGTGCGCTCCCAGCAGCAGTCCTCTGACAGACAGGCTGGCTGCCTCCGACCCAGACGCCCCCAACCGCCCCAACCCACCCCAACCCGCCCCAGCAGCAGCGCCGGCTCACCTGCAGACATCGGAGCCTGGCAGGTACTGGGAGAGGCGCGAGTGGAGGAGGGGGAGGAGGCGCAGGTCCACCCATCTCTTCTCCCAGCGCAGGCCCGGGGACGTGGGCCACGACGAGCAAGACAACGTGTCCTGGGGAGAGAGAAAGGCAAAACAAAACAAAACAACACATTTCTTTCTTCTTCGCCGTTTTTTTTTGCCGAACTAAAAAAACCCCCACCGTTAGCGCTTGAGGCAGCACATATTCATGAGCCCGAGACCGGAGTGACAGAGCTTTCCCCGAGACCGGACTGACATGCTCTCCCAGTGATTCACGTGGCTTTGAACCAGCGGGGGCCGTCTATCCGATGTCATATCACACTTGCCATGGCCAGCCTCAAGCCTGCGTGAAGCGTAGCGGGAGAATTCGTCTTGAATGCGCACGAGCAGGGCCTCAACGCGAGGCATTGTTTAGTCACGGTCAATACGCCACGTGACACAAGTGAGACACACCGAGACACGAATGCAAACAATCAGTGTTGTGCTAATTAACCCCGCCCCGCAAAACTTGTCTGGATCAGAATTTAAACGTGCTCGACGTGTTACGCACAGTGGAATTAGGAAAACAGCCGAGGACGTGGGGGCCTTGGCTCCCAAATCAATGGTGCGTCTGTGATTCAGACATCGTTTCAGGCCTCTGCTTCCATTGTCGTTGGTCAATTATGCTTGTGCAATGGGAGCTAAGTGCCAGTGGAGAGCAAGCGCATGGATTACCATGGACACACACACACACACACACACACACACACACAGACACACACACACACACACACACACACACACACACACACACACACACACAGACACACACACACACACACACACACACACACACACAGACACACACACACACACACACACACACACACACACAGACACACACACACACAGACACACACACACACACACACACACACACACACACACACACACACACACAGACACACACACACACACACACACACACACACACACACACACACGCACGGATTACCATGCTTCATTTACCCCGTGTCTCACAAAACACTGGGGAGACACAACTTCAGGGTTTTAAGGCTCAGTGAAATATTAAGGCAATACAGAGCTGCGAAAAACATGCGCCTAGCCAGGCCCAGGACCTGTAATCCATCCCTCTTTGCAGGAGACAATGTCATAATAGGCAGTGCAGATCAGTCACACTCTAGTGGAAGTGAAAAAAAAGAAGTGTGAGTGTGAGCCAAGAGTTGCAGCCCTCCCCTAATGAAGCCCATCCAATTTGCTTTACCTTGAAACACACCCACTGCGAGTGCACCTCGGGCCTCTGTTTCAAAGCACACACGCTGAGTGACTGAATATGGCCAAGGAGGAATGTCCATTCAAACCCATGTGACAAGCACAGTGAATGGTTTCTGGAAGGAAGAAGAAAACGTACCGTGTTGTTTGGATGATAGTTCAGATGCAGACCACTGTCACAGAGAGGCGATGATGTTCCACTGCTCTGGTCGCTCGGAACACCTTGGAAGGAAAGAGGGCAGATTTAAAGTGTCAAAGAAAAGAAGGGCATGAAGCAGGATGAATTATGCGGCTAGGGTGTCTAGGTAGGGTGTCTCGGACGCGATCTAGGACGTACAGGTGCAGTCTTCGCAGAGGGGTAGTTTCAGGAAGGCTGGTGTCCTCTTGAGGAAGGACACGGTCAGTGTGACCTCTTCCCCTGCATTTCTCAACACCTGCACCTGAAACACGGTGACAGCTGGGATCAAAGCGGCACGTCTCCATATCGGAAAAACAACAATCGGAACTGTTTACACGCGCTATCAGCCAGTGTGTTCTCATACTGACACGGAGCTGGCAGAAATGCAGATTTAGAGGCAGGGATTTGTAACATACCACCTCTTCATGTCGATAGCTTCTCACGTTAATTCCATTGATCTAAAAAAAGCAATGAAAAAAAAACAATATGTGCTGATGAAGGGCACTGTGGTAAAGCAACAGGAAGTGGCAAAGATAGGAAGTGCAAGACTGCGTCTCATTAATGCTGCCAGCGTGGGTTGACCATAGGGCTGAACGATTAATTGCATTTGCGATAAAATGCGATTTTCTAACCGCAACGTGCGCGATTACAACATGGTCTAAAAAATGTGTACACAGTGTTTATGCATGCCTTGTGTTTATACTTACAAGTACTTTGTTTAAATTACTTAAATGCACAGTGGCAAAGCCCCTGATTTGTAGTTCTTGTTTCTGTAATGAGCAGTTAAATAAAAATGTAAAATGTGGGAAAGAATATTTTACACTAAATGTATCTCATATTGTGTTGGTCATATTTAAATCATTCATTACGTTTTGTTGGGAAAAAAAAGAGGATAAATATATATAATATATAAAATACAATCGCATATTAAATCGCAATATTGGGGGGAAAAAAGTCGCAATTAGATTATTTTCCCAAATCGTTCAGCCCTAGTTGACCACACACAAAAAAGCACCATGTAGCTTAGCAGAGAGAGGGCGATCAGTGATGCGGAAGACGTACCTGAAGGATCCCATCTCCGATGAAGAGCAGTCCAGAGAGTTCCGCTGTGCAAGCGAAACGTCAACATATCAGTTAAAGAACAGAAACCCATAGCACCATAAGAAATGCCGACAGAGAGATAAAAGCTTACCCTTTTGTTCTTTTGATATCTTTGATATCACAACAGGGATTTTGTGCTCTGCGCCACCCTGCAAGACACGGACAGTGGTGGAGTTAGCTTCTAGTTAGCGCCCGTTTGTTCTGTTCTGTAGTGTGTTTCGTGCTGCGGATGTGAGAACATACCTTGATGCTCAGGCCAAAGCCTCCTATTGTCTGACGACGGATGGTCACAGTTCTTTCCTGTAAAGAATTAAAGAATGGAAGAATTAAAAGGTGAACCGGGGAGGGAAAGAGAGAAACAGATCGTTACAAAAAAACAGACAGAGGATTTGTCACAGGCCATTCAAGTAAATTCTCAACATGTTTCATTTCATTTGAACTGACGTGTACACTCGCCTAATGGCTTACCACTTTGCAAAAAAAGTGTTCTTGGTCTGTTCCAGAAAGGACATTACTGTCATTATGTTGGTGAAACGTCATGTAATTTTCACAAATGCTTTTGACTGACATCTCCAGAACATTTTCCGTGTCCGAGCGCCTTCTTAATTTCACACTGAATTAGTGGATTACTCACACTGGAGTAGAAGGGCTCCCCGGTCACGCAGATGACGTCTTGCTCCTGAAGGGTCAGAATGTCTTTGGCCAGATGCAGACGCACATTGAAAGGCTCTTCGTTGCCATCTTGCAGCAAATAAATCCCAGTCTTTGACTGTAAAGCAATCAAAATGGGCACAGACATGTGTCAACTCTCATTTACAAAGAACACTTAATGGGCCATGAAATGATTTATCGGACGACACCTTGGGATGGTTCTTAGCATTGGCAAACCAGACTCTCAATTTCTGCTCCATGAAACCTGAACTTATTGCACTGGTGTGGTTTAACATGCATTTTGTATCGTCATTGTTGTTGTTCAAACGTAATTCTATGCTCCAAATGTTTCAAGTCAATAATCTTTGAATCACTTGTAAAATTAGACCTTTTTATGAGTATAATAGGGGAGGAGAGACTACCTAGTCAGAGGGAAAAAAGTACAAAATATTTTTTTTACCAAGAGAAAGGAACAAGCAGTTGTAGTATACACAGTGTGTCGTACATAATCACAAATTCAATTAAGCCCATTAAGTAAATTATAAATGAGATTCTGTTCTATTTTGTGGATAAATGTACCAATTAATTCCCCAAAATCCAAGACATAGAAGCAAGGGCTAAAAAAAAAAACATGACAATCAAATACAAATTAAAAGTTTGTTCAATAAAGGCACTGCACAACATCTATCTGAGGCAGACATCACTGAGAATCAATCTGACCCACTCATCAAACTACACAGCAATTAAAGAACATCACTGTATTGACTGTTTTAATGACTGATTTCCAGCAACACCCTACACCACACACACTCACACCACACACACACACACACACACACACACACACACACACACACACACACACACCACACACACACACACACACACACCACACACACACACACACACACACACACACACACACACACACACACACACACACACCACACACACACACACACACACACACACACACACACACACACACACACACCACACACACTCACACCACACACACACACACACACACACACACCACACACAGCCCCAAGAAAGCTGTGAAGGGTCTGCCATCTCACACTGCAGTCTGTAAGACCTGACCACATGTAAATTAGCATTCTATAGACCCTCCCCTCCACTAATTAGGATGCCTATCTTGTCCTTGAAATTGCGGCGAAACCTAAAGGATGGTGCCCAACTATTCATGACAAGCTTATTAATGACAGACACTCCAACGTCAGCCTGCTTGAGAATGTTGTCGAACAGGGCGCATTTGTCATCCTCAAGCCAAGGGAGGAAAAGACTATGTTGACTATTTATAGATGGAAGCTTTGCGATTGCCCATGACTTGTGGCATTAGTGAACGTGGGCAGCGAGGACAAATATGTTCACACAATGAGAAACGCAGTCATGGTTTTTGTATGGTGTTCGCATCTACGAGCACAGGGGTGTTTAAAGAGGAGTGCCGGGAGTGAGTCACGGCACCGAGTCAAACAGAGAGCTGCCTCTTTGTGTGTGACTGTGGCAGGGAGGGCTCCTTTAAAGCAAAAGTCAAATGTATTACGCCAACAAGCTGCCAACAATCCACCAAAGGCTCCGTGAACGTTCTGACCGGTGACGGAGCCTTTCGGTTTTCAGCCTAAAAACATCACAGAGGAAGCGGCTCCACTTCAATCCCTTTGTTTCCCTGTTATTGTCCACACTGTCATCTTCCACTTAGAGAATGAGATCGTCAGCACTAGACAACGCACATCGTGTCACTGTGTTGGATGGCCTTAAGGAGTTTTTAACAGGAGCCAGGTGCTCAAAAATCAAATGAATTGCTTGTTGATAATGCTTGAAAAGTCAGACGCCGCTTTCGGAGTACGCGTTGTTATGGCAGCCTTCCACACCACTGGAGACTAGAAGCTTAGCAGATGTCGAGCGCAAAGAATTTTGAACTCCCAACATTTTGGACGTTGTGGTTCAAACATATTCCAATACCTAATATACCGCTGTGTATTTGACGCCGTACAGAAGCAACAATTAGTCACCAAATGCTCAGTAATACAGTCAAAGGAACAAATGCAATGAAAATGAATATTATCTTCTCGAAAATATCCTTGCCTTTTTATGAGCCTCCAGAGCAGCTTAACTGAGCCACGGTAATAAGGATTTTATGTAAGCAATTTTATAGTGTACACCAAGTAAAATAATGTGTGTAATTAATAATGTGTGTAATTAATTACATAAAACAAACAAGGAAACCAACAACAAAACAACTGACACTCTCAGCTATGTCAGCCCTAAGTATACATAACAATTCGTTAGGGCGATGTCATGTATATTTTGCTAAGATTTATTTACTTATTTCTGTCTCTTTTCAAGTGTTTGTACCCCCCCCCCCCCCCCCCAGCAGCTGTCTCTTAGTTTGACGATAACTGTGCTGAGCAGTCCTTTATGGTGCCAGTGCGGTTAGTACGTAATTTCCTGTTCATTTATCTCTGGCAAAATCTGTGTCTTTTTATAAGTGTTTTGTAACTTGTAAAATGTATTTATTTAACATTAATGTACCATTTATTTATTTACTTATCTGTGTCTCTTTACAAGTGTTTGTAATCCCCCCCCAGCAGCTTAGTTTGACGATGACCGTGCTGAGTAGTCCTTTACGGTGCCAGTGCGGTTAGTACGTTTATTTTATTTTATTTATTTATCTCTTGAAAATCTGTGTGTTTTTTTACAAGTGTACCCCCCCCCCCCTTTCTTTCCTACTGTGAGGCGCATTGTGTTACTTCCTTGTATGAAATGCGCCGTACAAATAAAGTTTGATTTGATTTGATTTGAAGATTAGCTCAATCTATTAATTTTGACATGTGAAGGAACACTAGGAAAATATGACCAGGAGAATATGTCACTCACAAGGTTTTACAAAGCCTCACTCAGCTCATTCATCATGCTTCTGAACAGCAGCTGGTATCGATGTTTACACGCCACACGAGCCAGAATACTGGGACTTAGCGTTTAAGATGTTTAAGGTAGAAATAGGCCATTACAGCAGGCAAGAAGCAGGGCCAGCTTTAACACGTACAGTCACTTCAGATGAATGAAAACGTATTGTGTGTGTTATATACGTCTCCTCCGTAATCTTATGGTATGGCACGCTCAGTGCCCCTGGCAGAGGGAAGGAAAAGCATTCTGCACGTCTGCACTCTGGGGATCCTTCCTGGGGGAGCTTACTCAACACAAGGCTGGCTGCAGGACAGCCTCAAAGTCAAAAGGGGCAAAGCCTCTGTTAAAGCAATCAGACGACTGACCACAACTTTTGGTAAGCAGACCAGTGCCTTTAGAGGGGAGCCCTCCATATACCATCAGCGTATGTTTGAAGCGATGCTGTTTTATTTGCAATGCTGCTGCATACTAAATCATTGTGGTAATTTGACACAATATGGCGTGAATGCAACAACTCAATCCCCTAGCTGTGTTTATGCTGATGATTTATCAAAAAACCTTTTCGATTATACCGCTCCAAATACTAAGAGTCGAGACAAATGCCTCTCACGTATCTGCATCGAGTCCTGTGGCGTTAAGCAAATGTTTCCAGACAGACATGAAATTGAGAGCATGCCAACAAAAGAGGGAGCAACGGGCACGTTTCATGGACACATTACAACGAACAACAAAACAAAACAATGATTCTCTGGACACATCAATAAGCTTCCATTGTACCTCTTCATTTGAAGTCTTGAAATCCATGTGCTATGGTACTTAGAGGGAGACTGCCCTGCAATTAAAACAAACAAACACACATTCATAAGCTTTCCAGAAAAAATAACAGTCAGTAAATTCGAAAAACAGAAGCATTCACTCATTTATTAATTCAGATAGATGACACACTGGCATTGTTCAAACATGGCGTCACTAAAACAGTACGGAGTATGCATACTGCAACATAAAAAGTATTATCATGTGCGTTAACCCTCTAATGGTCATGTTAAACGTCAGTGGTGCCAGTATGTGACGCTTTATGCTCAGTTGAGCTCCTTGACTTCTTCCCCTTTGATAGAATTAGGTCCAAAAGTCACAGTCTGCAGGAGACAGTAACAGCAGCCTATTAACCTCCACTGTAAATAATTCATTCACAGACTGAGAGCTTTAGCGTGCTAATAAATGGCTTTCGAAGCCACGGCTCTTGCCACTTGGGTCCCATTACTTTAGCTTCAGTGTAGGTTGAGCGGAGCCGTGAAACACTGGCTGTGAATGGAGATCTTTCTTAATCAGACCAACTGTTATTTGTCAGCGGACTGAGAGGATGCAAGGAAATCAAATTAGCTGCAACCCGACACAACACACTGAATACTAAGACAGCAGCGAATGTGTGCCATGGATTGTCCCAGGGAACAGTGGAAAGTCAGAGGCACTATTTGAGACAAGTCCAAGCTCAGGGCCCAATTGTTTCTCTCAATATCACGACTGCTTTGCCTGAAATATAATTACATTGACCGCACAGCGTATGAGATGGGGATGCACTAGTGTTTCAACCCATATCTAAAGCCGTCCATATTACCGCGTGTTGAGTAATTCCTCAGATTCTATTCACGCAGCTACAACCGGGTCATAGATGATATGAGCTCTTTCATGAAGTAAAATGGGCATGAATCTAACATGCGACTACATGAATCTAACATGCGACTATATGAATCTAACATGCGACTTCATAAATCCAACATGCGACTACATGTATCTAACATGCGGCTACATGAATCTAACACGCGACTACATGAATCTAACATTCGACTACATGAATCTAACACGCGACTACATGAATCTAACATGCGACTGCATGTATCTAACATGCGACTACATGTATCTAACATGCGACTACATGTATCTGACATGCGACTACATGTATCTGACATGCGACAACATGAATCTAACATGCGACTACATGTATCTAACATGCGTCTTCAAGTATGGGAAAAGCCATGTTTGGGTTGCTTTGGTTTCTCACCCCCAATTTTTCAAGGACTTACCTCAATGGAACTGTCCACAGCGCATACTGTGTGGAGGTCAAGCCATGAATGAGGTGAGCCCTTATTGGAGTTTGTCTTAAGACCCTTGCAGCTGGACAGCCGAAGCAGGCGTGTGGACGTCAGCCTGTCAGGCGGTGAGACCTCTACTGATCTGAGATCAGACCAGCTTTAATGAAAGCTGGGCAGCGAACCTTCCACAGAAATCCCCTGGATCCCATGAGCTGAAGGAGAGAGCACAGGAGCACTCAGTCTCAAGTCTCCCTGATTGACACATTGCCCTGTGTTTAAGCTGCCGGCCTTTCCAGGGAGTCTCCCAGGAATTTGAGCAGGTGACTGTCAAACAGTGAAAAAGGTCCCTCGTTTCAGAAACGCTTCTTCTCAATAGCGAGGTGATTTTATCTCGCCCGTATTTCCCACCTAATGCAATCAGGGCCATAAGGTTAGCGCTTCCTCAGGATGTGCAGAAATGGCTATATTTTATCAAGTGATCTCTTCGGCATTTTGTGAAAATCTGCTGACTCTTGTCTCCTGCCTCACTTGCCTGCCTGCCAGTTCAGAGTTTTACACCAAGAACCATTAACATGGACCAGAACATTTAATGAACGTGAGACTAACGGACAGCTGTACTAACATGTTAGTGTCCACTCTAGGCGTTTTCATTTAGTCACAACCTGCAGCTAAAAACATGTCGGGGTATGCATGAACTGACTGCACACACACACACACACACACACACACACACACACACACACACACACACACTAAAACTGCAGAATGACAGGCTGCACTTTTCCTACTTGTACCTATGCATGCATGGGAGGGTTAAAGGAAAAGTGGGAGATTTGGGCAAAACGTTGGGAGGAGATGTGCAAGAAGAGATCGATTAGGTGTCTTTTCTTCACTTCATCACCTTTCCTATGTGTAGCTGCGACAACATTGGGTTTGCTTATCTTTTTGACTGGGTGTAGATTTATGGCCCAATAATATCTCTATGTTTGATGACACCCCCATCATAACTTTCCCGACTGCTAAACTTTTGTTCCACTTTCTATCGGTCCCATGATTCCATTCGAATGCACTTTTGTAGCGAGTGCCACACAATCAGCACCAGGTTTGGTACATTCAACGTGAAATGAAAACACACAGTGTGCACTTTCTGCAGGCTGGGCAAGTCTCTGTTTGGGCTGCACTCTCCAACATCTGCCCCCGAATCAATTCATTTTCTTCTTTGTATTCTCAGAACACATAAATAAGGACTTTTTTTCTGCTTGGCTACGGAGACAATGGAGAAAATTTGGCATAAGGTTTCATTTAATATTTTTGCAGCTCTCTCTCTCGCTCTTTCTTACACACACACACACACACACACACACACACACACACACACACACACACACACACACACACACAATGAAATTGCTGGCCACCATATCATCAGGTAGCTGCTTGATGCCTTTTTGGGCTATTGTGTAAAAGTCCGTCACAGGCCAATCCATTCTGCCACTTCCTAAACAATGATGTTTCACTGTTAATCAACTGTGATGTTTGTCAGTTGGTGGGACCCACACTATGTTTGAAACCAGATCAATTCAGCGCCATAAAGAAACTGACAAAAATTAGAGAGTGACACTTTAATAAAGCCAACAACTGACCTTAATTGTGATGATGGATGTGACTTGGCCTGCCAGGACCTTCACACAAACAGGTACATGCCAACAGAGATAAACAAGATTCATGGCACAAATGGAGGATATCATAGCACAGAGAATAATGTGCGTATTCCCAGTAATGACAGACTGACTTATAATATCTAAACCAGGCTAAGGTGAAAAATAGAATTTGGTTACTTCATTTAGGGTCAGTTAACACAGGAAAATGTAATTTTGTCAACAGTTGAAGGTATCCTGCTGTAATCGTTGACATGTCGCTGATCTGAAGTAGTACTCAATACATTCATATTTTTCCAGTGTGTATGATCTTACTTCCTGTAGCACAGTAAGGAGATCGCATAGAGGGGCTTTGAAAAGAAGCGGATTGGCCGAAGCACTGCACTGTTTTTCCACACAAGACCTCATGCTGTGTAGGCATCCAGTTTTATAAAATGCACAATTTGCGAGAGATTGGGGTAGGACATAAAAGCTTGTACAGCTTTGTATTCTCTGATTGCACATCTGTGAGAGAATCATTGCTGGGACAGTGCCAACAACAATCAAAGGCATTAATGTATCTCTGGCAGGATTCTCCTTGTGTTCATTTGAATACACAAAACACACATAGCTAGGTTTTCTTAACTGTGCAAAGTCCACTGAATGAAACAACGGGAACCCAAAACATGCATGTGTGTGTGTGTGTGTGTGTGTGTGTGTGTGCGTGTGTGTGTGTGTGTGCGCGCGTGTGTGTTGCATGTGTGTGTATTTCATCTGGTAAGAATGCTAACTCTGCAATGCAAACCAAGCTGAGTGGACAGATAGGAAGAACTTTGTTAACTTTAAAATCTACTTTATTTATACTGTTCTTTCAATCAATTATATTGAGCTACTTTTCCCAGCATGCACACTGAACATAAGGTTAGCTTGATAACATAGGACGCACAGGAACCATTTCATTCCAGCACACTTGCAGTCCCGTTTACCACTGTACGCTTACATGAATATGGCCTTAATACCTAGGAGATAACATAATATCCTAAATTAATCAACCCTCACTTTGCAAATAGCAGCAGAGTTTAATTTGAGTCCGGACAGCACTCTAAATCCATTCCTTAATGCATGAGTAGCCATTCCCAGCTTATCGGACTAATCCCATAAGATTTATCAAAGTGAAATCCTTAAAATGACCAGACACCCATACACATCTGTGGTAAATACTTGTGGCCGAACAGACACTGCAGAGTAAATGGGCTGTTTAGAGAAACATTATGTTGGTCGCCCTCTATTTATTTTTCTACAGCCGAACCTGATGTTTGTCCGCTGTTAACATTTGCAATGAGCTAGACGCTTCCAGGGCTCAGCGTCATGATCATGTCTGCCTGGCCTCGAAAAGGGCATCTGAATATGAATCTGCATGACGTCAACTGAGAATTAACAAGGTCCAAGAAAAAAAAGCTATTGAAAATCCCGAATCAATACCACCATTCTATGAAATGTATTATAATTGTTTTGCACCAAATCATATTATTTTATATTCTTTCAATTCTCGGTGAGTGCTATTCTGAGCCTGAAGGATACCCACTCCCAGTATATGGCATCCAGAGTTTACCAGCCACTCATGTCCTCTGAGAGAAGAAAGCCTGCAATTCTGTTTCTAACAAACACTCAGGACACAGAGTTGCAGCATATGGATGTATTATGCTTCCATAGCAACCATTACATTAAATAATTAATTAATTAAAATAGGGTCATTACAAATTCACCACCATTCTAAAGACCTTTTCTTCCACTCTCTTAAGTGGCGAAGATGGCTACATTTAAAGCACTGGCTCAGGGTCAAGAGAAAACTAAATCAATTTTTCACTATTTATTCATTTAGTAGACGCTTTTATTCAAAGCGACTTACAGTGCAGATGCTCATCTCCGACACACCACCCCATTCAGTGCCTGTAGTCCATTGGCCTATTGTTAGGTGCTGGAGCTGTCACTCAAAGAAGAGTGCCTCCTTTCGATCATTGACTACAGGCACTGCGCGGGGTGCTACGTCAGAGGCCGGAAGAAGAGAGAGGTAAATCACTGGCTGCACAAACAGTCGTATTCTACAGTTCTCTAGTTATTGAGGTAAACAGACGTGGGTGTATCTCTGTAGGGATCTTTTCCATGTTGTCTGACCCTTATAATAACGTTTACGGGTCTATCAGCTGGCGAACACAAGTGGTTTACTTCGAGGTACATGCTTGCTCCCTAGTATTCCATTGTATTGCAGTTTGGCGGTTGCCGGTATTGGTGTTCTAACTCCATACTGGACTGATTTAGATTGTTTTTGTCCCAAGTCAAAATTTGGACCAAAAAAAAAAAGATCTAAAAATAGGATCCCAGTTGAAAAATCCCGAAGTTTCCCTTTAAGCCCTTGGAGCTGCTGCTTCTGAAAGACAACATGACTCAGCTCACTATTATCAGCAGCACGACCATCACTTCCATCACTGCGCAGAATCACGTTAGCAATGGGTGACAACTAGCCATTTTAATACATTTTCTACATTTACATTAACAGACCCCCCCCCCCAAAAAAAATAAACTTATGGTTTACAAGACTGCAGACTACTACTACTACTACACACACACACACACACACACACACACACACACACACACACACACACTGACCTTATCTTGACTAGTAAGTGCAAATGCAACATGCTCTAGTGATTTTGCCCTGCTTCCTGCTCTCTGTATGAACAGCCTGATGTATTACTATATTCGATGCACAAAACAGCATCCGTGTCACTGCAGCAGGGGGTTGGGGGGCCAAGGGGGCAGGGGTGGGTGGGTGGTGGTGGGGGGCAGGGGGTGTTCCGGGGGGCAGGGGGTGGGCAGGAATAATACCAGTCTCGTTCTCCGCTTGACGCCCTGGTCACCTGACCTCATCCACAGATCTCACTCGAGCCAGATATTCTTGCCAGCGACGTTTGTCACTTGGCCAGCAGCAGGGTGATTTGTGTCACGTGAGGACAAAGGGCGAGTGGGGGGGAGGGCATGGCACTGGCGGAGCTGGGAGAATCGGAGTATATAAAAATGTCAGTGACGTGTCAACACTCTTTCGGTCCCAAAGAAATGAGATCTGTACCGGATCAGACAGCGTTGCCCATAGGTGCTTCCTTCTCACGCTTTTGTGTCTCAAACCCTACTGTGCAAATCACCGCACGGAATCTCCCGTGTATGAAAGAGGACCTAAGAGAGAGGCTTTATTTCATCAGAGAACCTTTCAGTTCAACTGCTGTCATTCAAAGAGCCTGTGAGAATACAAGGCTGCCTAACTGCAGTGAGAGTGATAGGAGAGATTTGCTCGTGCACACTTCTGTGTAACTGATAGGCTACACCCACATATAAGATCATGCCATTGTAAATGGTTTATAGTAACAGTGTAATTGCCAGCGCAGGTACACAGCAGGAATCTGCGGTGTCTGCGGCAGGAAGGCTGCATCTGAACACTTCATTCAATCAGAACTGATTTGTCTTGTTAGTATTTTCCTAGCTATTATGGGCTGCTACTAGGAGAGCTGCAGTGTGGAGAACGTGTGCACTAACTCCAGCACGGCAGAGACAGGCCCTGCTCCTGTCAGTATCAGGACAACAAACATTTCTAACAGGTTCCTCTGTCTCTAGTTTACAAAATGTCCCACCGTGTACATTAACACCGACGACCTGCTGTCAAAAAAACGTTGACAAATAGCTTTGGTCAGTAAGTCCACTATTGACTGGAATTCTCAATAACAGGACTTAGCACCCTTGACCACACACCGTCGAACCAAGCTCATGATAGAACCAGGCTCATGGTAGAACCAGGCTCATGGTAGAACCAAGTTCATGATTGGTACAAAGTGAACCGTGAATGAGGGATGAGCAGCAATTTTCTTTTTAAAACACAGTTTTACCCTTTTTCTCGTGAAGAGCACATCTGAATGATTAGAAAAGTACTCTGGTGTACAAAATCACTGCCTGTTACCTCGGTTACCGGACCCCCATCAGAGTCAGGCACATTCCTGAAAATGTCTCTGGTTTTGAATTATTAGATGTTGATTACTTTGGCAGAAGTCATATTCTAATGTAGTCCAATTTTTGCCTCCATTCACAGTTTTCAGTTGGGCACATTTTGCAACACCTGCACGATATGGCAGATCTGTATTCATCTACGAGCCTAGTTTAGAGAGGCATTGAGAGAGAGAGAGAGAGAGAGATAGAGGGAGAGAGAGAGAGAGAGAGAGAGAGAAAGGGGGAGAAGAGAGGGGGAGAGAGAGAGAGAGGGAGAGGGAAGAGAGAGAGGTAGAGAGAGAGACAGAGAGAGGGAGAGAGAGAGAGAGGGAGAGAGGGAAAGAGAGAGAGGTAGAGAGAGAGACAGAGACAGAGAGAGATAGGGAGGAGAGAGAGGTAGAGAGAGAGAGAGACAGAGAGAGAGAGGAGAGAGAGAGAGAGGTAGAGAGGAGAGACAGAGAGAGAGAGAGGAGAGAGAGAGGTAGAGAGAGAGACAGAGACAGAGAGAGAGATAGGGGAGAGAGAGAGAGGTAGAGAGAGAGACAGAGAGAGAGAGAGAGAGAGAGGTAGAGAGGTAGAGAGAGAGACAGAGAGAGAGAGAGAGGGAGAGAGAGAGGGATAGAGAGAGAGACAGAGACAGAGAGAGAGGTAGAGAGGTAGAGAGAGAGAGAGAGAGAGAGAGGGAGAGAGAGAGAGAGGTAGAGAGAGAGAGAGAGAGGTAGAGGTAGAGAGAGAAGAGAGACAGAGACAGAGAGGAGGGAAACGGGTGAACCAGTGAGCTTTGGTGCTGCATGAGAGCTGAGGGAGGACACATCTGCTCCAGAGCTGCTTTAATTTGGTGTTCTATCAGTCATGTGGCTGTACAAACCCAAACCTGCTCATGAGGAAACTAGCTGACATGAAACTCTGGGGGAATATCTGTTTCAGCATGGAGAGTCTGGAGACTATTTTTCGGAGCTCTGCCACACAGGGAAGGACCTTTTCCAGTAGTGCATTGGGAATGTCTGCAAGTGAGGGAATCAGGCTCAGCCCCATAAATGGTATAAGTACAGTGTGCACCCTGATCTCAAAATTAGGTGAATAAAGTCAAACTACGTGGTTCTAGCAGAATGCGAATATCATAACATATGGTCTGAGGTCAACAATGAACAACTGCACAAGCAATACTTCATTTTTAAACAGAAACAGAATTGACAGTGATTCGTTATGCCACCCATGATGCAGATCAAACCATAATGCGGATCAAACCCGGTCCAAAAACTATGTACTGAAGTGAATAGACTGGGACTTTCTGGAAACCAGAAGCACGGAAAGACCATGCTGCTCTTCTGAAAAGCTATTAGTGACTGCTCTCAATTGGGTATGGGGCAGGCTAGTCTTGGGGACATAGTATTTCCATTTATGCTTGGCCAAACGGTGCAGGTGGACTTGGGGTGGATGCCGACAATTGTCCTCAACATTCGCTCACGTGGCATTGTCTAACGTTACAGTACGTTGCCCAGTAGACTACAGCCCACACAGGCAATTCCCCTTCTCCAACGTTCGAGTGAAGGAATAGATACCTCCCATTGATAAAGGGGACTTGGTTTGATCAGCACAGACTTTTTTTTACCACTGCGGAGAGTAAATATTTTTGCAATATACTTAGAATTTTGCCATATAGCCTACTTATCCGCCCGTAACAGTTATAACTCCTGATTAGTTATCAGTCAATTTGGTTACAGCTGGCCACATCAAGAGGACACAATTGCGTGCTCTTCCTCATATGGATATATTCTGATGAACTGATAACGTTCTTATCTACTGTGGCATACAATGCATAACTGATGCTTAAAGACATGCATCTTGTCTTTGAGACATCACATAGCACAGCGATAGCCTTCCTCAAGACCGCACGCAGACAACATTTAATTATGATCAAAATAGGAGGGGTGTCGTGCAAGAGTACTGAAGCTTACCTGATTTTCTGGTAACAGGTGGTAATTTGATATCGGGTTCACTCTGATCCTTTCATCAATCATAATCGAAAGCCCAACAGTTTATCTTTCAGACAGACATCTGCAAATTCAAAGCAGATCCGATTACAGCCGCCCAAACAACCACTGCTGGCCGACAAACCGCCTAAATCGTCAGATATTCCACATCGATACCTTAAACATGTCCTTGTGATGTATTCCCTCGACAGAGACGATATCGGCTTCCCCATCCGTCAGCATCCTCCGCAAACCATGCAGCGTGCATCCTCACATTTTCGCTCTCCCTCTCGGTCGCTGTCTATACTCTGTGGTGGTTAAACGCCTGTCTGAATATGGCAAACGCTTTCCCTAGCTGTGCCAACTGCTCAGTAGCTCATTTGTTCTGCCAGCGCTCTCCTGCCCGTGATTAGACTTTCAGAATGTATGTGAGCTCAACGTGAAAAAAAAAAAAAAAAAAAACACCGCGCCGGCACGGACAGGGCATGGATAGAAGCAGCGTCCCAACGGCTGGCTTTACAGGCAATTATCTGCATGATTTTCACTGCAGCATAATATGGTAAACGAACCTGCGTGTCACATACGGACTGCTCTGAAGCCTTCTGGTATGAGCATGGGAGTCATAGAAATACTTTGTGTAGCATGCCAGACCAGATGTTTTGCATTTTTAAAACAAGTAATTGGACCTTGTTGTGATGGCAATCGCCTTTTGCTAGTGGACCGGGGCAGTTGAGCTAGACAATGAGAACAACATATTGCAGGAAAACAGTTGACCAATCCACATACAGTTAGTCATGTTCCTTTAGAATGCAGCACAACAGTAAGGGGTAATTGGTTTCCGGAAGTAATTGTAATACTAGCTCCCATTCACACCAATGTGTTGAGCCTTATTAATTCAATTCAATTCAATTTTATTTATATAGCGCCATAACAATACAATTGTCTCTAGGCGCTACCTCACTTATTACGACCATCCTTGAGGATGCAAATGTATGTTCAGGTGCCTAAAGGGCAGGTGTCTCTAGAACAGCATCTGATATTGCTCTGTAAAGGTTAGATAACTTTTAAAGTTTTAAATAGACACAACAAATGTCAGAGCCAGATACTCCTCTCTGCTCCTCTATCTATTTCTCATCATGTATTTCATTTCACCTGGTAGTTGGGATTCGTGTGAGCCAAGCATATATTTTCAATTGTTCTTGATCTATCATGGATTCTTGCCACCATGTGGAGTTAAAGAACAGTGCAACCTCACTGATCTGAACAGAGAGAAATAACGAGTAATTTAATGGGGGAAAAACCTCTGCCGTGTGAATAACACGAGGTAGCACCAATTCAAAGCGAGTGAGTTGTCTGCTGAGAGGTTTCCCTGGCACAGAGGTGCCGTATTTCAAGACTTAATCAGAGAGATAGAGAGAAGATTGCACTTCATCTTTGGCCACTGCATCATTCTGTTGAGACAAGCACATCGTGAGGAGAGCAGCTCCCGAGTAGCAGCACATTTAAACTCGGACCTGATCACCATGTCTGAAAGGTCTAATCAAACTGAAGATACTCACATGAATGAACAGTGACTGAAAGAACCATCACCCACGGTAATGTAATCAAACTGAAGATACTCACATGAATGAATATCGAATGAAAGAACCTTCACCATGGTGGAGTATCATCAGTGGACATTTCAATACCTGTCTACACTTTATGTCATTCTTCATTTTTATGCATCACTGTGCTGTTAATTGCTGGGGGAAAAGGATTCCAGGCAGTAGTTCCTATCAGTTATTCTAATTGCACCTCACTCTACTCAAGTGAGCGCTGATGGAACTCAGTGTCCTTCTCTGCTCCACTAGTCAACAGGGACTTTTCTGTAAAGGCAATGAGTCATGTACTGCAATTTTATGGGGGAGGGTTTTGATTCTGCACTAGTAATGTTTAGGCCAAACATGGACACCTTATTCGGTTCTTATTACTGCCTGTTGCACACTTAAGGCCAATTTACATAGCCTAAAATCAGTGTTCAAATGTTTGACGCTCTCCAAACAAGCCTTCAAAATGGTGTCCCTGCTGTGAGGCAGGACCAGTTCACTTCTCATGAGCAAAAAGGACATGTAATATAGAGTAGAAAGAGCATGTAATATAGAGCAGAAAGAGCATGGAGAATACGCTATTGCCAAAATGAGATATTGACCTCGTGAACATATTACAGTTTAATTTGATATATCTGTGCTTTTGTGGATTATTTGATCTCTTGCAACCACACAGATGGAGCATGGATAATAGAGCAGAAAGAGCATGTAAAATAGAGCAGAAAGAGCATGGAGAATAGGGTAGAAAGAGCATGGAGAATAGAGTGGAAAGAGTAGCAATAGCATGGAGAATAGAGCAGAAAGAGCAGAAAGAGCATGGAGAATAGAGTAGAAAGAGCAGAAAGAGCATGGAGAATAGAGTAGAAAGAGCAGAAAGAGCATGGAGAATAGAGTAGAAAGAGCATGGAGAATAGAGTGGAAAGAGCAGAAAGAGCATGGAGAATAGAGTGGAAAGAGCATGGAGAATAGAGTAGAAAGAGCATGTACAATATAATAGAAAGAGCATGTTATATAGAGCAGAAATAGAAATGTCAAATAGCACTCCAGCTACATCTCCCGCTATTCATTCAGCTTTATTTCTTGATGAAATTAGGAAGAATTAAATTAAGAATCCAATAGAGTGGTTGATAAAATTCCCTTGCCTCAAACCTGCAGTGCAGTTGCTCAAAAACTAGTTAGTTAGCCATTAGGGTAAGTGTTTCTGTGCAACTATATGACAGAGATATATTGACTGTCTAATTCTGATGAATTACACATGTCCAGCAGCCACAGGCAAACTGGTTATACATTGTGTTTCCAGCATCTGGTCAAAAAGACATTTAATAATTTCATCGGTCATGTCTGTTCCATTAGTGACCTGGTGTCTTATTATCTATCTATCTTCTGGTCACATAGACATTTAAGACCCTAGTCCAATTGACTCTTCTTTTTGTAAAAGCCCACACACATTGCTATGAATGTCAAATTAAATTGCACTGCACATATTTTTGTGCCTCATTTTATAGCCGTTGCCCCTGACGGTGGTGTCACGCCTCAGAAGCTTTAAAGTGCTGATCTAATGACTTGATGATGCATTCCTAAATATATTTTTTATTGTATGATTCTCGTGCTAATGCTTACTGCAGTGGTTTTCATATAGGAAGTCTGAATTGCTGACTTGCAGTATGGTTGTTGGAATATAACAGGTTATTCCATCACATGCTAATGCTGTAAACAGAAATCCATCACACTGCCCATCCGTTATAATATGGTTCAGCATCTATAAATTATCAATTTCCCTCAAACAATTTGTAGTATGATGAGTCCGCAAAGATAGTCCTTGAAAAGCAACTCAATTAACAATTAAGTGAGATATATATTTGAACAACGCCTGAAGAGATCCACGCATCATTCAGTCATCTGACATAAAAAAGATGAAAAGAACCTTCCAATTTACTGTCCACAGAAAATAAATGGCCTTGACGTTCCTTATTTACGAAGGAACAAAGCACATGTTCCCCGTCGCTAATTAGGTTTTGCAGATAAGAAAACAAGTCCACAATTAACACATTTCAAGCTTGAGTCAGTATGAGATTAAAATGATCTGCTGAGTCTGAGCCAATTGAATTGTTCAAAGTGCCACCAGAGAAGTATCTCTTTGTTTGCTGGGAAGTTCACCTGCTGCTATCTCTCCTCCATGTTGGATAAGTTCTGTTTGACTGGAAGATGCAGGGTACTTGGCATTGTTTGGCGTGATCCAATAATGATGATTCCATTTTGCGTTTATCTCGGTCAGAACAGCTCTGCTTTCAATGTGCAGAAAAAAGCATCATGATGCACTGAAATAAGCTATTGCCGAAATTAGATATTGACCCCGTGAACATATTACAGTTTCAATTTGATATATCTGTGCTTTTGTGGATTATTTGATCTCTTGCAACCACACAGATCAACCACAGTATCTACTTAGAAAAAACCTTTTTGTCTGGATTATCTAATTGTGTCTAATCACGCTACTGAATCATTACTGTTCGAATAGGTCCTGCCCACACCCTTGATTCAAAAGAAGGTCGCTGCCACAAGGAGTGACGCATCTGCAAGAGTTTACTGTGGGTGGAGATAAAAATGCAGTATTTTTCCTTGAAGCAGTAATGGTGATGCCTATTCTCAAAGTGGAATCACCTTTAAATATAGTGCAGGTAGAATATTTTTCTCCATACATAGTGCATTATTCCGGCTGGTACACACGCAGGGTACTGCTTGCAATACCATTAAAAATGAGACATAATTATTAGACCTTGGAATGTCACCTACACATTATGCAGGATGTAGAGCAGTAACACAAGAAATTGCTTTGGTTTACAGTTGGCCACAGAGCCAAAAGAGCGAACTCTGGTATGATATGGAAATGAGTGACATTTTCACAAGTCATGTACAAATCCAATTTCAGATTTCACAAATGAGTTCAGTGTTTTGGGATCACAGGAAATTCCCTCAGCATGGCCTTATTATTCTGGTTCCTGCAATGATCAAGCAATCGTTTATGTTACAAAATGGTTATATAAAAAAACAAATATAAAAATAGAACTAATTTCAATGGGGGAACTGCAATCATAGTATGAGCCATGCTATAAATGCTGTCTAAGTAAGCACACACACACACACACAACACAGAAACACACAACACACACACACACACACACACACACACACACACACACACGCCCACACACATGCCCAGCAAAGCCAGGGGCGATGCCCACCTAAGGCCCTGCTCATGCAGAGCTATCCTGGAGGACAAGCACCCTGTCCCCCATCCCTCTCTATCTCAGCTGGTCCTGTAACTACCTAGGGCTTGGTGTCCCCACTGTCCTCTCATCCTCTCACCCTGTCCTCTCATCCCTCTCTATCTCAGCTGGTCCTGTAGCTACCTAGGTCTTGGTGTCCCCGCTGTCCCCCATCCCTCTCTATCTCAGCTGGTCCTGTAGCTACCTAGGGCTTGGTGTCCCCGCTGTCCCCCATCCCTCTCTATCTCAGCTGGTCCTGTAGCTACCTAGGGCTTGGTGTCCCCGCTGTCCCCCATCCCTCTCTATCTCAGCTGGTCCTGTCCTCTCATCGCTCTCTATCTCAGCTGGTCCTGTAGCTACCTAAGGTGTGGTGTCCCCGCTGTCCAAAGGGGTGAACATAGTGAGAAAAGACACATCCCATGGGCCATCCATTTTATACAACGCTCCTCTCTAGCTCAAACTCTACTCCGGCAGCAGAGTGTCTCAGGAGAGAGGCTTCTCATGCAACATCATAAATGTTTCTCTGTGGTTATACTGTCTACATACAGGCATCATTGAAAATTCATTGCATTGACTTGTTTCAACACAGTGAATAAATCATTCATTCACACGGCAAAGATTCTTTGTTTATATCTCTGTTTTATCCCACCTTGGTGCATGAATAACAACCCTTGCTTATGATATTTATGAAACTATTAAAAAAAGCAGCTAAAAAACGTTTCTTTCTTTTCATTAGCAGGAATGCATTTTCATTTGTGTTTCAGTAACATCCTTACAACTAAAATGTAATTAACTGGGCACATTCTACACTGACGAGGGGAAAAAAGAGAGGAAATAATAGACTATTAGATGTGGGTGAAAATGTCTGTCTCAACCCTGCCTACAAAAAACACTTTAGCTAAATAAATGTCATGAGCTTATTGTGCTACATTTTTTGATTCCAGTCAATGGTGGCCAGGTAAAGAGAAGAATTGTATTATACACGATAGTATTTCGTGCTAGAAGTCTAATGTGTCAATTCCCAACACAGCAAATGTCCTGAAATGGATGCCCCAGAGGGTCTTGGCCCTGCTCGGTTTTCCATCACGTAGATGTGTGCCTAATTAGTCCCACTACTGGGGAAGAAATCATGTAAATAATTATTTTGTTATATAACCATTCCGCCGACCTGCAAATAATACTGAGTATAGCTGCTGAACAGAACTAGGCGGATGCCATTGAAGTCAGTTTTGATGGTTTCATCTATGAGTTACTGTGCAGTGGAAGTCAGTGCATTTGAAGTGAACTGGTGGCAAAGAGGACTAGGATGAGGAGAAGGAGAGGCACATTTTTATGAGGTCTAACACTTCACCGTCCCTCCTCTGGAGTGACTCTCGCCAGTGCAGAATGTTTATGTTTATGTTTATGTTTATTAAGGATCCCCATTAGTCTACACTGTAGTGGAGACTATTCTTCCTGGGGTCCAGGCAAAAAAACATTACAATACAATACAAATACATAAAATGCAGTACAGCATGATCAATTATCACAAAAACACAGACTTAGAAAACAACATTTACATTAAAAGTAAAATACCTAAATACCTTAAATACCTAAAATAATAACCTAATTTACTATAATTTCCTTTCTGATTATTGCTGCCTTAAGTTTCCTTTTGAAATCACATTTATTTCTTGTTAGAGTCACATATGAGGGGAGCACATTCCAGTATGCAATGGCTCTGTACATTACTGTTTTCTTAAGTGCATTGGTTCTGGGTAGAGGAAAAGTAAAGTGACCACTTAGTGCCTGTCTAGTATTATAACCATGTCTCTCATTTGCAGGTGATAGCTGTAAAGACAAACTGACAGGTTTCTGTGAGGAATACACATTATTTAAAAACAGAATAAGGCTACATGCCAGTCTTTCATCCACCCTCATCCATGACAGCCTGGCATGCATAGCATCCACACTACTCCTAACAGAGCAGTGAAGTGCTAGTCTTGCCGCTCTGTTCTGAGCAAGCTGAAGTTTACTGAGTTCTTGCTTTGATGCACTAGACCAGATAACAGGACAGTAGTCCAGATTTGACAGAACTAGAGATTGTATGACTAGTCTAATTGTTGTATTAGTTAGCAGATGAGCACTCCTTCTAATGGCATAGATACCATTAATCATTCTCACCACTGTATTATTAATCTGAGTGGACCATGACAGTGTTTCGTCAATAGTGACACCCAACAGTTTGACTTCTTTAACCTGTTCCATAGTAGCACCCTTTAAGAGAGGCTTAATTTCGTATCTGTCCTGAGAGCATATTTAGAACCTATTACCATGCATTTAGTTTTTAAGACATTCAACTTCATCTTATTTACCATGATCCATTCAGAAACCAGCTTTAACTCTAGTTGAATCACCTGATTAACCTGTTCAATGCTCTCTGACGATACATACATAGTCGTGTCATCCGCATAATGTTGATCCAGAGTGACTCGATAGTCCGATATGACTGTTCAGACTGATCAAACTGGTCCCATTGCACAGACCTGTATCTGATTTAGGACCAGCATAATGCATGTGGCCCAAATCAGAATTGAAAAGATCAGATTCCATGTGATTTGTGCTGTTCACGACTATAATGGGATGAAAAACAAATCTGAGATCCATCAGATTGGGGCATCGTTTGCCTGCAGTCTGAACGCAGCCTACTAGGCTACTGCAGGTAATCCTCTGAACACAGGAGGGCGTAGTGAAACAGTTCATGTTTCTAAAATAAGGGACGTTAATTCAATTGTATACCCTGTCCTTGAAAAGTCATTGGTGATTTCACTTGGTAAGTCAATTCGGAGAGGAGAGCCTTATCTATAATCAAATAACACGGAGTGTAGATTGCTCGTATCCTTTGATGTCAGTCGGGATTTCTGGCAATAAGACTTCGATAAGCCGTCTATGGTCTAATGTAGTGGTCGTTTCATATCAGCATAACAACGTTTTACAGAGTTTAATTTTCAGCCAGAGGGCTAACGATTACTTGTAAGCTTGCAAACTCGTGTCTTAGAGATTTTCGAGTTATCTGTTATAGGCTAGCCTAGTTAATTGTTCAATTTAATTTCAGTTGAGACATTGCTTCTCTCAATCACTTGTAACCGAATTAGACATGGAACCGAATAAGTAGCTGTCTCACATTGTATCTGCTGTACACTTTAATTCTACTTATATATCATCAATTTTGTCACCGTGTAGTTTACCCATTCTAGGCCTACCCCTCTTTTAGTGGGTGCACTACAGGAATCTAATCTTTAACAGCCGATTTAAAGTGAGGCTGCTTTGGCTTATTGTTGGTGTCGCGTTTAGCCTTTGCTTTTCTCAATCTGTCCCACAAGCGTGCCTTTCAAAACACCTGTCTGGCTCCAGGATCGCAACAACTCCGCCTATGCCAAGGTTGTGAATAAAACCTAAAATTCTTATTGGATTGAGGACTGACTCTGTAATGACGGCTATGTAACCACTCCCCCTACACCTGATTGGGGGTATTTACTTGTCTTTGCAGCAGAGTTGGACTGTTCAAACTGCTCTCTGCTATGGAGTGACATTCCAGTGGAATATGTATTAAGGACTACCACCTCCCTAATTTGTCATTCTATGTGAGGACCGTTACGTTTATTTGCAGTATTTTTTTTTTGTTACACTTAAATTATTTTACAAGATGCCACGCTCATTCCTTGTAAAGAAACACTTCAACTCATCTAAGAAGCCGAACTACAGTGAGCTTGAAGGTCCAACAGGTAAAAAAAAAGTGTTTTGTCTATAATAACTTGATTACTAAAATTAAAATGTCATTTAAACAATGTCAATGTATATGAAGTGGTCAAATGTTTTTTCTTTGGCTAGTATGACGACTTTTGGAAGCTCATGCTTGGATGGTTCCTTAGGACCACCCAAGCAACTGCTTAGCCCATAGAATTAGTGTCTAATTCGGTGGTTTAGCCTACTGAATTTCGCTACTTAACACTGAGATTTTTAATCGAACATTTTCTTTCTTTTGTCTTTTCTCTTACAGTATTTATTTCACCATGCCTTTACAAAAGTCATCCATTGCCGCTCATCGCTCAACCGGAGATTCTAAGTTCGGTGGCATATAACCCTATCACAGTATGGACTACGAGCAACTTGCCACTTTCCCCGCTCCCAAGTGACATGTCGCCTGTGTCGGGATACCCATCCTCGCTCTCAGACACGTCCTCCAAGGACCACAGCGGTTCGGAGAGCCCCAGAAGCGATGACGACGATCGCATGCTCACTAAACTCACGGACCCTCACGGGGTGGAGGCTGAGAAGTTTCAGTGCAGTTTGTGTAGCAAGTCCTACTCCACTTATTCCGGAGTTGAATGGAAGCACAAACACTGCACCTGCGACGCTCAAACGATGGAAAATCTCTTTTAGGCTGTGAAAATATTGCCGAGAGGAGTACGTCAGTCTTGGAGCTTTAAAGATGGCACATCAGAACTCACACGCTGCCTTGTGTCTGCAAGATATGTGGCAAAGCTTTCTCCAGAACCGTGGTTGCTGCATGGGGCATATTCGAACACATACTGGTGAGCAGTAATTAATGTTTTGTTTTTTTTCCAGTAAGAGGGATATAATTACACTAGTCAATTGCATTGACGGATATCATAATGGCTGTTAGAAGCAAACTTTGCCAAAGGCTGCAGTTGAATTCCATTCCACAGACTATCACTCAAGTACAAGCAGTGCATGTGTATTTTGATTAACATGAATAATACAGGCCTATTCTTTAGAGATTTGTCTTGGTTTGTGAAAAGACTGCAATAGTGCAAAACAGTTGGTATCAAGTTGTGTAATGTATGATTCATTATCTCTGGAACTGCTTAGCATGTCATGGCAATGTCACTTTTCTCTCAACCATGGAGGGCCTCAGTACTCTGACCCACCTGTCCTCTCTGAGTTGGCCCAGCTAGTGTACCTCTTTCAGCTGCCTTAGTGTAAAACATTGCACACTCATAGCCAGTCCAAAAAAAAAAAATTCACTTGGCAGGTTTTGGTTAATACCTCTGCTTGCTTTCACACTGGCAATATTTCTTGGTGCATCTGAATGCTGACCTGTTTCCGTTTTATCTCCCCACCCTCCAGGCGAGAAGCCCTTTTCCTGCCCACACTGTAGCAGGGCCTTCGCCGACAGATCCAACCTCAGGCTCACCTCCAGACCCATTCGGATGTGAAAAAATACCAGTGGCAAAAACTGTTCCAAAACCATTCTCCAGAATGTCTCTTCTACACAAGCATGAGGAATCTGGTTGTTGTGTAGCACACTGAGCTGGGATGCAGCCCCCCACCACCGCAGCCTTCAATGTTCAGGTTTCAGTGTCACCGCAGCGCTCAAAAGGTGATGTGAAGGCTCGATCGAACATTGCATCCGCATGCTTATGCTGAGAGATTTTGTCGTCGTTGTTGTTGTTGTTGTTGTTGTTGCTTCAGAATGTCTGCTACATTTGTGTGTAAAGGAACGAAACCCGAGTGAAAGAGACTTGCAACATCGTGTGGCCTTTCACATGCTTTCATCTGAACAGTATTCTTGCTGTGGCAATCAGTGGTAGGCCTCTGCCTTCAGGATACTGTAAATGAACCTCTGGGAGGGCCAAGGGGGTTTTTGTAATGTAAGCCCTGAGAAAATGTTTTATTCCAAAGCCAAGTTGCCTTATGGGATAGATTTCTGGTGTGGTCGCCATTGTATTTAATTGAGAAAACATTCTGACATTCCACGTGGTTTATGGTTGAACAAATGAAAGAACTGGTGCCTTCTGTGAGGAATAGCTGAAGCCATTACTGCATTGGAAAAAAAAAGTGCTAAATGTTCCTGTTGTTTTTATAAAAGGAAAGTATTTCATCTGTTGCACAATAGTGAGACAACAGCAGTTTACCAGCACTCAAATTGCAATACTTTTTAATAAGTGCCTACAATGATTTGATGTTTCTTATGTTTTTATAAGCATTTTTTGCTATTGTATTTTATAAATATATATATATTTTGAATGTATGTGTGACTGAAGTGATTGTATCTTGATGGTGTGACTTTCTAAACTGAATGAATGAATGAATTTCAGAACTGTTCTTTTTTTACACTTTTTAAATAAAATGAAAGAATGTCCTAAAAATGTCAATTTTATTACACCAATTTAAAAAGCAATCGGGTTGATGATAGTTTAGCCATTAAGTCATTGTGCAGTCCATTTGCTGTCAGAATTAAAAACACAGAAATAATCCACAGTAAATCCCTGTTATCTGCAGAGATTGACAAAATGATCAGCATTTACATATTTATGGGAACCCAAAGTGTTATGTTAATGAGAGCATCCTACAAAATGATCCCACTGCTAATGAGTGCTATTCATCGACAGCTCTGTCTCATATTCCCATGTCTTGTCCTTTGTCTGGAGTTACCTCTGTGTGGTTTGACTGTTGTGACTGTTACCACAGAATTATGCCGACTCATGTTGACTCCCACCATTATTCACACAACCACACCAGATGGCACTTCCCTCTCTTCACAAATAGTGTTTATAGAAATGGATGGATGTTCATGCACACAAAGCCAAGGCTCATAAGCAGTGGATGAGAATGTCAGTGACAACGAGGACGACTTGCTAGAAAGTTTGGATGATGTCACCTCCGCTTCAGCAGGTTGACCTATATGAAACAGCATTACTTGGAGAGCTGTGGTGGAGAGAACACAGCCAAGGTTGTTCATCTATTTTGAGCAGGCAAATATCACTCCGTCCACAGGTTTAATCTATTCAGGGAATTGGGAAAATTCGGAGAGAGGGTCCAGCAGAGGAGGCTGACTTGGTGAACCTGCTCCTTGTGAACCTGTTCAGATCCCAAACAGACCTGAAATGTCACACATGCTGGCGAGATTGGTCACACTCTCATGCCAGTTTCTTTGAAGACCTCAAGCTTTTTTATTTGCCTGCGAGGGTGTCACCTTAAAGGGGCCAAGCTCATCCCTGTGCCCCTCAAAACCTTTGGGATAAAAAATCTGTAAACACTTTCCCATGAACCAACTCCAGCGTCAGTAGGCTGCCTGCTGACTTCATTACTCTAAAGAGTTTAAGTAGACTTTGACTTTATTGGGCTCATTTTCCTCCAGCGTTTCCTTTGAGAGAGAAAAAGGCCGGAGACTCCTGAGTTAGTCTGGGGGCCTGAATGGACTAAAACAGGAAGACTAGGATGAACAGTTCAACACTTGTCTCAATGGCTGCACAAAGCCAATGCCAAAATGTTCCCACTGAGTTAGCCTAGCATAGCCTAAACAGTAGCCTAGGCAACGCTGCACTGCTCCAGGTGCTTTGCTTCAGTTTGTCTAGAGGTTCCTACAGATAACTGTGCCATCTAAAACATATGCAGATAATCTGAAACGACTGAAAATGAACTTTTATGAATATTTATTGATTTAGCAGACACTTTTATCCAAAGTAAATAACAATAGATAAACATGTTTCATCAGTCTGGGTGGTCCTAGGGAATCACAGCCATGATCTTGTAGTAGTTATATCAGCTGAGCCGCAGTTAGAATACATTATTACATTTATACACCAAGCTAAAAGCTAAAGCTAAAAGGTAAGACAAAAGTGTTACCATGCAAATCATAATATGAACTCAAGCTACATGTAGCATCCACCATTTTCTCCTTTTCCTAGTAGTATGTACTTTTTGGTTTTGTCCACAGATTGATTTGATGTTGATTTTAATAAGCAGCAAAATCTCATTAATGTTTTATTTGCTAAACTTAGAATGGGCTCTTCAATTTTTGCCAAACTTAGAATGGGCTCTTCAATCTCTAGTGTAGAACTGACTGTTTACTTAAGAAAAGTCGAGAGCAAAACGAAAGCACGCAGTGCTTCATATCAGCCTGACCCCAGGTCTGACCCAAACACAGCTGAGCTGCTGATGCCATGGCACATGAATCCCCTCCGTCTGTCTCGCCTCAACCACAGACAGTGAGCAGTGAGGAGGGATGAGGTGGTGAGGAGGAGGATGAGGAGGGGAGTGGGGGGAGGGCGAGGGGGAGGAGGAGGAGGAGGAGGAGGAGGGAATGGCCTGCATTCTGTGAAACCTGCTGACTTTACAGTGAAAGGGCAGTATGATTCCACTATATCCATCAAGTGGAACAAATAAAATTAGGCGTCTCCTGAGAGGCCTGATTGTCTTGGGCAGTGCGTGATCTGAGTGGCCTCGTTGCCGAGCTGACCTCAGGAGAAAGAGCCGCTTGTTTTGCTCTCAGTCACTCCAAACGCCCCAAGGGATGTCTCTCTGTTTGTGCGGCTCAAGACATTTCTGCTTGACGAACACTATGTCTTTCCCACAATTTGCTCAGAAGTCTTTTTTTCTTTTTAAGTCATGGAGTATGACTGAAGAGTTAATGAGGCGGTTCAGAGACTGTGGGTCTAAAAGCAATGTGTTTGACTTGTCAATTTTGTACTACACACACAAAGCCTGTGCATTTTAAGAAATGCTAACACTGGCACTTGTAATTTGTATGTTTCCAGTCACCAGCATTAGAAATACATATGATGTCAACACTTCATTGCATTTGTAAAGAATACTGACAATTGAAACCCTACTTATCTCTCAGTAGATAATTTTCACATATAACAAATGATTAAATGAATTAATCAAATGAATACTCTTTACTTTCATCTACTGGTGATGGTATTTCTTTTCTTCTTTGTGTCATAATCCAATAAATCTTTCTTTTCGTATAACCCGAGATTAATAGCCTCCTGAAATGGCACTTAAAACTCGATTGTACCATGAAGGGATATTGCAGCATCTATCCGTAATGCCATCACATCTGGTACCACCATGGTGACCCTAAGACGTTACAGGAAAGAAATCATAACAAAGAACTCTACAGACAGTTAAATCATATCACAGCAAAGTCCTTGCAATACTTATGTGATGTATTCATAAACAAAACATAGGTGCTTACACTGTAGACACACCCTTGCTGTCTGAACCAAGCCAACATTCACAGAGTGGAACGGGTTGTCATAAATATCAGGGGGGGGGGGGGACCGGACCTGGGCACTGTTGGTTGCTAACCTGCTGACATGTTTGCACTTGCTGCTCGCCTGAATGCCATTAAGACCTTTGCCTAACCAAAATGGCCTGATCCGTTCATGTGACTACGATAAGATACCTCACATGCCACTTAACCAATTAAAGCTAATATCATCAGATCACATCATAAGGTCTGCAAAATCCTGTCCTTCCCTTTCAACTGTACGGCGCCTTGTGAGATGAAGAAGGGACAGATGGTGAATATTCATATAGGTTCTTTGTTTTTGTGACCCAGTTTAGCATGAATGACCGACACACAGCAAGTTCTTGAATATTCCAGTGTTACATTTAATTGGTCATCCTGTTTGGCAAACAGTTGAGCTTTTTTTTTCCCAGCCCTCTTTGAGTTGCAGCTGACGTTTCATAGAGAGCTTAACCGAACCACACACAGACATCGGATATTTTCATAGACACAAGGTGCTATGTGGTCCTTTGATGGTGGGTATGATGGATGACTTGTGTCGTGAGCTGAGTGATATTCTTTTCTTTTCTTTTTCTTTTCTTTCTCGTACGTCTCCTGATGAAATCCACTAACGTTCTTCTAAACAACAAAGGCTGGTTGGCGGGCCGCCGATCCGGCAGCGTTTGAAAAAGCACACGCAGTTATGGGCCGGAGTTTGAAGGCTCCTCATGACGCCCTTTTGCATCTGAAGAGATCAGAAGAACCTGCAAACTCTCACTTAAGCCCCTCTTCAGCAGTGAGGAAAGCCTTAAGTGAGGGTGTGCTGTGGGTGTGGGGAACGACTCTCAGGCGGCCGCATGAAAAGACCTGCTCTCTGTTTAGCTGCTCTGAAAGATCTCCCACAACCACAACGCATCGTCTAATGCTAAATGATCGAGCTGGCGCTGGAGATACTGAAATGTTCCTGGCAGAAACGTGGACAAATGAAAGAAAAACAAACAAACAAACAAACAGCAGGAAGCCTTTACAGATTTATCATCATTTTCGTTTTCAGCCCAATAACTGCTCTCCACACCATTAACCTTGATAAAGCTGGAGTTCAAAGCACACTACTGACTTCTACTCCCAGAGGTTCCTGATCTGACAGTGTAATAATGACATCATGGTTACACTGGAGGTGACGATGTATGCAAGTGGTCGAGAAGATGCATCAATTCTGCATTTATTCTGGATGAATCATTAAATGTTGTCATTGATGAGAAATGACTTAATACCCCTGCAGCAGCCATAGTATTTGGCCATCTTCAGCAGTCATCTGATCAAACACTACAACGCAAATACTGTCAGTGTTTTGGAATGCATGCTTGTATCCCTTGGAAATGAAATTGTCTGCACTGCAATCCATGGCAGCAATCACATTTCAATTGCGGTTTTGCATTTGCGTTTGCGTTCCCTTCTCCTGGGCAGATTGCATGTGACTCACAGAGGGGCTTGAATGTAATCAATGAACTCCTAATGTTTTATACACATCTGCGGGCAGCAGACAAGCTCCAGCAGCCCCGTCTGTGAAGCAGAGAGACACTCTGACATGATGGCACAATGGAATACTTGCCATTCCCAACTCCATTGCCCACATTTGCACAGCAAGAGGATAGCGTTTTCAGACTCTTTTACCTACCACTGGTGGGGAATGCCATCCATACAAGAGGATGATTTAGTCGTGCTGTGAGCTCGATGGCTGCTGTTTGATATATTCGCATGAGGTTGAAGGACACAATAATCACAATGGCCGCTGCTTCACAATGTAGCGATTGAATGAAACTGCCATGTTGATGTCGCCAGACATCAATTTACTATTCGCTGCTTTAACGCTGTGCCGGGCTCAGGAGCTCCGCCGAACGGCCCACCGGGCAAGCAGCAGCGCTGAGTCAGCACACTGATTCCAGATCTGAGGTCGAGGGGGAAGACTGGCGGCGTCAAGAGCACAAAACCTCAGACTCCTCAACCCACTAGGATCAATCAACACGTGACAGATAAGATGCCGTTTGATCTGAGATAAGACAGACTTCGTGTGGCTTCGTGTGCCATTTTGAAACAATTAAAGCCATGATGTCACTCTAGCACTGTCATCACGGAGTGATCCATTTGGCTTTGTGTCAGACCTCAGTTGACTTTAAATGTGAGGTTGACATACCCACAACCCAGGGACGAAGAGCAAGAAGGAGAAACACATGGTGCAATCAGGGTCATATTGGCTGTTGTCTTTAAGTCTTGAAGATGAAGAAGTCTTAAGTCTGATATTCTTACTTTTTAAAAAATGAACTGTAATAGATCTAACATCCCTCTGTGCATTTGTTTCCATGAACACCATCATGATAACTCTTCGCAAGATATGAACACGTCATCCTCCAAAAGGTTTTGATACTTGCCATGGGCCATTGGAATGTACCACAGATGTGATGGAGGTATTCCCTGGACACACACACACACACACACACACACACACACACACACACACACACACACTCTCACACACCCACACACACACGCGTACACACACAGTCTATCTGTTTGTCCTCCTGTCTCTCACACCTCATTTTTCTCTCTAGAGAGTGGAACAGAAGACAGACAGTAAGGGACAGAGACGGAGGCAAAGAGAGAGACAGACAGTCAGACAGACAGAGAGACAGAGAGAGAGAGGGGGTTCTTTTTAACTCAGGAACACTCACTGTACACAAACACTGTAACACTCCATAAACCTGGTTCTGTTTGGAGGCCTGCTATGACAAATATGTGGGCCTGGCTGTGAGCCGGCAGGTGCTGTGATGTCAAAAGGCACTTCACACTTCCCCTCTGCCTCTGCCCCACACCCCCACCCCCCTCTGCCTCCCCACCCCCCTGACCCCCCCCCCCCTGCCTCCCCCTCACCCCCCTCTGACCCCCCCCCATACACCCTACCTCCTCACTCCCTCGTCCCCTCCACCCCCTCCTTGTGCCTCTCGACACACCCTGTCTTCTGTAGGCCCCTCCAGACCTACTGCGTTATCAGCACACCTCCAGGCTCTGAAGAGCACTCAGAGGCCCAATCTGGACTTTGCTGACCCCCTGGTGTCTCTGCACTAATGACCGGCCGTGTCAGGAGCACAGAATCAGAATCAGAATCAGAATCAGAATTGTTTTTATTGCCAAGTAAGTTTACGCCTACCAGGAATTTGCTTTGGCATATTGGTGCAGACAATAAACATAAAATATATATACAGTATATAATGTACATATGTCTATGGTCACCAGAGTCTGGGGGTTCAACAACAGTCATGCCCAATGCAGCAAAGGTGAGATGTATCCATGCCATCGGTGTAAATATGAATATAATATATAAATATAAATAACTATACATAACTTCAGTAGTTTAACTTCATAGTTTTTATAATTTTTTCATCTTTCAAATCTACATCTGAGTCTGCACACCAGCCTTGACCACAAAAACCTCACGCTGTTCACGATACATCACAGTACAGTACAGATCCGACATACAGTCTGAGCGTTCTCTTGTGAACATGTGGAACAATGAGATCAACAATGAGATCACATCACGTCTTGTTACCAACACAACAAGGGTCCAAAACACACTTAACGTACCACACCTCTTGCACACCATAAACCTCCCATCCATGCCCCACATCCACAGAACAATGTCATGCCATTGCACATCAGTGCTCTCTGCAAGGCAGCAGCTAGACTCGGGGGTTGGTGGAAAGCACCCTTGGGAAGAGCCCAGTCATCTGCTGCCGGCGTTACTCACAAGGATGTGGGGCAGACAGTGGAGCTGGTAGCTCGCGGGAGCACTTGCTAGGGCACGATAAAGAGGTGTAACCCAGTCAGCTTTTCCAGCCGGCCTGACTGAGGCATGAAGCGCAGTCTTTTGTGTGAGTCAGGTTCACAAAAGGGGCCCTTTAATCCCAAGGGTGGGTGGGTGAGAGTCCGCAGCAGAGAGAAAAAAAAAAAGTCAAGCCTTCAAATTAACTAACTTTTATTGAGAGCCCACACATGGAAATTTGCTCCACTGAAACTCCTCAATGAAAATCCTGTGAAAAGCGAAACTGTACACACTTCAGTCTCGCCGGGCTGAAGCAGCAGCAGCAATGTAATTCAAGCGCTTGCGAAGGACTGTAGGTGCTTTTAGCCTCGTCGTCTGGGCCTGCCTGACCATATGTCCACATTCACTCTGAATTCTAGATTTTCTCATTTGAATCAACCTGTTTGTTTTTTTCTCGCCTCAGCTGTGTTCGTTGGCCGGGCGCTGGGACCTGGGCATTCATGGGCGCGGGCCAGGCCCTCTCCTCTCCTCTCCTCCTCTGCTCTCCTCTCCTCTCCTCTCCTCCTCTGCTCTCCTCTCCTCCTCTCCTCTCCTCTCCTCTGCTCTTAGGGCGCGGGCCAGGCCTCTCCTCCTCCTCCTCCTCTGCTCTCCTCTCCTCTCCTCTCCTCTCCTCCTCTCCTCTCCTCTCCTCTCCTCTCCTCTCCTCTGCTCTTAGGGCGCGGGCCAGGCCCTCTCCTCTCCTCTCCTCTCCTCTCCTCTCCTCTCCTGTCCTCTCCTCCTCTGCTCTCCTCTCCTCTCCTCCTCCTTCCTCTCCATCTCTCCTCCTCCTCTGCTCTCCTCCCTCTCCTCTCCTCTCCACTCCTCTCCTCTCCTCCTCTGCTCTCCTCTCCTCTCCTCTCCTCTCCTCTCCTCTCCTCTCCTCTCCTCTGCTCTCAAGGCAATTTGACTGCACTCACTTTTGGTCATTCACCAGATGGAGCTCTCTAAAGGGGGTGAAGCGTTTATTGAGTTTATATATCTGTATATGTGTGTGTGTGTGTGTGTGTGTGTGTGTGTGTGTGTGGTGTGTGTGTGTGGTGTGTGTGTGTGTGTGTGTGTGTGTGTGTGTGTGCAAGTGGGCATGTGTGTGTGTGTATGATTGTATCTGTGTGTGTTCATGTGTTCTGTTCATGTCATAGTCTGTCAGTTGAGTTACAAGCCCTGACCCATTTCATAGTCCACAGTCCACACACACACACGCACACACACACACACACACGCTCAAGAATCTAGAATCTACGTCTCCAGCAGTTCCAGAAGCCTTGCATGTTTCCTCTAAGCCGACGAGGCCGTCCTTTTGATGTCTGCAAGTACCTTCATGATGTTGCAGAGTAGAAGCGGGGTCAAAGGCCATGGCAACAGCCCTCCGCCCCCCCCCCCCCTCGGTGAGGTGACCCCCCCACACCTGTGCCGCCGCGGCGCTAAAAGCCAGGCAGCAGACGCAGATGATGGTATGTGGGCAGCTTATCTGCACTGATCTCTGCGCAGGGTCTGGACGAGCAGAATCTGACCCACACACACACACACACACACCACACACACACACACACACACACACACACACACACACACACACAGGCCCCCCCCCGCTATACACATCCTCACGTCCTCCACAGAAGGCAGGCAGAGCACCATCAAAGACTTCGCCGGCCAGTCAGTGATAGTCAGTGATAGCGCCAGCAGTGATAGGGGACATTTTATTCCATCCTTCCATACATACCTGTTATGTGAGAGCAGAAGACTCTTTTCTCCTCCAGTCTGTATGATTTGCCCACAGTGTGTTTGGAGTGGGGCTACTTCAGTGTAATCTGCACTGTAAGGACGTTAGATGAGTTGGAAGAGGCTGTTCAGGGGCAGCACGGTGGCTCAGTGGTTAGCACTGTCGCCTCACAGCAAGAAGGCCCTGTGTTCGAATCCCGGTCATTCCAGGTCGTTCCAGGTCCTTTCTGTGTGGAGTTTGCATGTTCTCCCCGTGCCTGCGTGGGTTTACTCCGGGTACTCCGGTTTCCCCCACCATCATAAAGACATGCATTGCATCGTATGAATATGAATGAATGTTGGTGGTGGTCAGAGGGGTGGTCAGAGGGGCCGTAGGCGCTGATTGGCAGCCACGCTTCTGTCAGTCTGCCCCAGAGCAGCTGTAGCTTACCACCACCGGTATGACTGTGTATGAATGACTACTGGACTCTGTAAAGCGACTTTGGGTATTTAGAGAAGCGCTATATAAGATTGAATTGATTGATTGATTGTTCTAGTGGTCAGTGCACTTCCCCCTTGATTGGTGCTGGACACTGTTTAAAGAAATTAGTGAAATTCTCCACTGTGTATGGCTGACTCAATCACTGAATCAATCACTGGACTAGTTTCCCGCTCGGTTTCATTCATCAGCGCTCCATCGGTGGAAAACCTTCTTTTTCATTGCCTGGAACTCTCCTATACAGTGGCAACCTGAGGTAGTATTGACCAGCCTCGGGTCTCAAAGGCAATCCGATGAGAAGCCATTAGCTTTGGCACGTCACCTGACAGGTGCTCTGTGAGTCGTTTTCTCATCTGAATCGATGCCTGGATGGATTCTGCATATCTTTGGGGAGCGAGACTTAAATACAGGAATGGATTTGCTGATGGTAGCTGAAGGTTACCAATACATTATGACAGGAGAACAGGAAAGTGAGAGACACGTACTGTAAAGGGCTGCAGAATGTGCTGAGTGCTGTTGGACCAAACATTTACATTTACATTTACATTTACATTTAGTCATTTAGCAGACGCTTTTGTCCAAAGCGACGTACAAGGGAGAGAACAGTCAAGCTAAGAGCAATAAAAAAGCATGGTGTAACAATAAATACTACTTTACATGAGAATTAGAAAAACAACAACAACCTCTCCGCAACCACTTTCAAACAGATTGATTCTAGCTGGCATCCCAACTCAAAATCAGTTCTGTCCACTACCTCCCGCAAATGTTCAATGTCCTCTACGAAGGATAATGCAATTCATGACCAATTCAGTTGGCATTATATGGCAATGACAAGCAAACACGTATAAAATGGCCATTTCTATTTCTCTTAGCCGTTAGCCAATGCTAATAGACCCCAAAGAATGTCTTAGCCCCTGACAGCCTGATGGAACCTTCTGTTGCTTGGACAGTTTATGGAGCATCAAAGCCAGGGGTGACAGGGGAGTATCTTCAAAGCCCTCTCTGAATCTTGATAGCTCGGGTCGGTGGGTGTCACTGCACTGGTTTATCAGCTGTACTGAGCTGCACAGATCCTCTTATCATAGCAGACTACGGCTGGAATTCAGACTCTGATAGTGGTCTGCAATTGCGAGAGATGTTTTAGTGGAGAGGGAAAAAAAACGCAGAGATGCGCACCCAAAATGTATGTTGATGAAGTTTCTTGAGGGGGTGTGTGCAAGCCAGACAGCAAAGCTATGGGCCTACTTATAGATGCAATTAAATGTACAAGTGTGTAGAAATAATCGTGTGTCAATGCATTGGAAATATAGTGAAATATTGCAAGACTGAGAAAGAGAAGGTTTAGAATGTTAACTTGTTCGGGGGGGGCGGGGGAGGGGGGAGGGGGGGCTGTCACAGTCACTGTGATGTAAACGTATTTGCTCGCTCGTGAGAAGAGATGTCAAATCACGGTGAGGAAACGCACGGCCGCTGCCTGGATGTCAGCGGAGAGAGAGGCGAAGCAGAAGCGGAGAGAAGCTGGAGTGAGTGAGTGAGAGCTGACCTTGTCCTTCTCTGCTGTGGGTCTGTGGGTTTTGGGCCGGGGACAGGAACTCCCTGTGCAGACACTGTGTCTGCGCGCGGACGGACGGAGGGACGGAGGGCCCCGCTCCGCTCCACACTAGAACACTTTGTTCACCGCCACCAAGGAAAACTTAGACAACAAAAACACACACATTCTGGAAAAATGAGACATTTGAGAAGGGTCTCTCCTTTTTTTTTCCTTTTTTTTTTTTTGTTCTGTCAGCCCCTGCACTTGGGCCGTGTGGTAAATAATAACCCCCTTCTACCCCACTCCGCTCCGCTCCGCTCCCCCCCAAAAAAGGGGGCAGAACTCACGTGACTTCTCGAAATATGTCTCAAGATAACATAGTGCCTCTTGCTAATAACCCATAAATCACCACTAAGAGGTTACTGATGGCTTGTTGAGTTGCATTTTTGAAGTCATTTTTTAGGGCAGAATAAAGAGTCAGTGAAACATTGGGGTAATGTGAGACTAATTCATTGTGGTCGTGGACTTGTCCCGGCTGTCGTGTAAAAGTGTCTGTGGCTTTATGAAGATGGAGACTGACCATCCACTGCATTGTGTGTGTGTGTGTGTGTGTGTGTGTGTGTGTGTGTGTGTGTGTGTGTGTGTGTGTGTGTGTGTTCGGTTAAAATGTCATGTGAATAAACTGCATTTGTGGATACTCATATTGTAACAATCCTCTAAACAGTAATAGAAACAATAGCAGATTTAAACACCATGTAGGCTTCTAACCTGCACTGCAAACAAGATCTTTACTCAACTACTATTAAATGGTTGGGGAAGACACACAATTCCTCAGGAGAGAGGAAATATAGTTGTGGTCAAAGTGGACATAAAACCCAAAGGGAGGGTCAGGCAATTGAGGTTAATCCCCGTTCGGCCGGGCCATTACTTTAAACATTTTCTCCAGAGCTTGACTTTTTTCCGTTCCCTAAGGCTACATAAAAGAAGCTCCACCCCGTGAGGAATCTGGAGATAGGCTTAGTCATGCAAGAATAGGCACACCGAGATCGCAGATCTTCTTTCACTCACTGCCAAAACATCACCTACAGCACCTTCTTGACACAACACTGTAGGGGGATGAGGCATGCCTTTTAAAACACATAAACACATAAACACACAAACAGCGGGCATTCGGTCTGCTAAATTGCGCGTTGTTTTTGCCGGTGTAAAAGCCGAAGCTGCTGCTGGCAGACGGGTGCTGTGAGTCACAGCTCTGTTCCTCTGTTCTTCCAGTCTCCTGCAGGACAGGTTATCAGCCCGGAGCAAGCCGCCACGCGCCCACTGCACCTGATTATCTCATCACCACATTCCAGGCCGTACGGAGAGACGCACACAGACAAGGGAAAGAGAGAGAGCGAGAGAGAGAGAGAGAGAGAGAGAAAGACAGAGATGGTGAAAAAAAGGACAGAACAAGCATGTTGGAACAGGGTACAAAGACACTGATACACTTGTTCACCGGGCCACAGGTGTAGCAGGCAGCTTTTTAGTTCATGGCTGACTATGGCATAGGTGTTATAAAGTGGCTCTCTTTAATCTCTGCACCGTGGAACATGTGATGGGTGACCCTTTCACCTCAAAGCATGCACTGAAAAAAGAGCATGACACGGAAGGGTGTTTTAAGACCGAGGTTCCTCCTCTTCGTCTCCTCTTCCTCTTCGTCTTCGTTTGTCAGACCTGTTGTTGCTTCCTCTCTTGGCAAACATTTTCTTTCGGGTTACAACACTGAGTAAACTCGAAAAAGCCTTTTCCGTAAGCACACAAACATTCCCGGGGTCCAACACAGAGTACCACCATCCAGATGGACCCATTTCAGGAATTAGGTTCCTGTGATACACGACGCCAAACTGAACACAGGCACAGAGGCATTCTGTGTGTGAAGATTTTACCCACATCCACGCAATCCAAGGGAATTTTTACCTGAGGATACGTTCGACTTCAGAGAGAAAACACCAGCGCTGTTGTTACTGTAGGGCTGCTTTCTGCCAACAAACACTAATTTATGGGTCTTTGAAAACAGTCATTGAAAGGGGTGTTTTCATGGAAGGGAAACAGATCAAATTTTGGGTGGTCAAAGAAAAAGAAAAAAGAAGCATTGCAAGCAACTAGAGTTCATTTATTTGCTCAAGAATATTGCTGTTTCCATACAACATGATACAGGGCCTGAACAAAGGAAACCTGATCGAAATGTGTTTGGAATGTGCTGGAAGGTTTTCCCTCTAATGTCTGTAAAATGCAGTCATATTTGTGGCAAGCAGACCACCCATAAGAAATAAGTGCTTCAAAGAATCCCTTACGTTGTGTGTATGCAGGATCATTACGCACAAAGCTCTTTTCTCATCCACTCTCTGATCTAATTAATACATTTCTTGGATTACTTACTTTACTTGGAAAAACATTAAAAAAAATCAATTAGTGTGATACAATTAATGAGCACAAACAGATGTACAAAAAACACAATTATGACTATTATAGTACACGCTTTATTCTGAAACCGAAGTAGAAGGCTCGCCACAGTAAGCCATGCTACTCAATCATCCCTCAAACAATTATCTCTGCGGTGCTTCCGGTAAAAAGAAATCTAAATCATTATCCACGGAATGCCAAAATCTGATCCAGGGGCTTCTTTGTGTTCACAGAACTCCACAATGGCCCCCAGAGAGAGAGAGAACACACCATCAGGGGTGGGGAGCGGGAGAATGAAAACACAAAACCAGGGCCCGGCGTGCTGGAACCTGCTCTGGCGTGAAGCTATGCCGCTAAATGGAACAGGCACTTGCCTGTGGCAGGTGCATTGAGCAGGCATGACGCTGAGCTGCTTGTGTGAGGAGTGTGTTGTGAGGAGAAACCCTGTGTGTGTTGGGATGGTGCCGCACTGTCAGGACAAGTCAGAGGACTAGAAAAAAAAGGCGCCTTAGACCTACTTCCTCCCCTCTGCTGTCTCACTCGTTCAGGGTTGCCATGGAGAGCACGGATCAGCTGAGCAGCAGAGAAAGAGCTCTGAGATCTGTGCTTCACTGAGAGCGATCACATTATGTTAATGTTATGTTACAGTTTTAAAGTTCCAGCTGTGATTATTGCCTGCTTAATGCTGCCTCTGACCTTAAGTTAAGCCACTTGTCAATGCAAGAAGTTAATGAATGGTTGAAGGAAGACAGCAGTTTAACAAAATTACATGTTTTTTTTTTTTCTCATTCAGCAACATCCTGACTCATGATCCTGAAATGCCTTTTATCTTGTTCTTGCATAGATCACCCCTTCCTGCCACCTGTGGAATCGGTGGTTGATAATAAACTATTATCTTACAACAGCTAGTAATTCATCAGTACAAATATTTATTGACATTTCATGCAATTACGTAATTTGACACTAATTGAAGCTTCTGGACCTTGGGAAGTTTGAGACTGCCACTTTTATTTAGTTATCTCTACCCACAAAGTTTCTGAAGCTACAGCCTTATGTACAATCATTCAAATATACTGCTGACACTTTCATTCATCGCTAAACAAACAAACAAAAAATTGTAATTGTAAATTAGTGTAATTTTATAAAATGGCTGGCATTCACTTTTCAGAAAATAGCCAGGGCTCCCAACAGATTTAATACAAAGGATATGGCCCTGTAAGAGACGGGATTGAAGGAAGACATCTCCCTGTCGATTCCTAATGGAGTTGAGATTGCAATGGCACCACAAATGCTTTGTGTCAGTTGCAAAATGTCAGCGGATGCGCAGTGTCGCTAATGTCAGTTTCCAAGGCGTCTTACAAAAGGATAGGGGTCAAAGCTGCCATGTTTATGCCCCAGGGGTAGTTCTGCACATGTTTTGCCCATCTAAAGTTTCTCTCAAGAGTGGTGTCAGGAGGCAGTCATCTGACACACACAGCACTGTTTGCTGAAGATAAGATTATCACAAACGGGCGCTCGGAGCGCTGACCTCCATCCTCCACACACACACTGCACAACCAATTACTTCTGAGGCGCGGCCAGACCACATGATTCTCCTCATGGATCATAATCTACAGGAGGTGTTCACGCTCTCACTCACCACCAGCCAGTGGCCATCAAACCAGCTGAGTAACCAACGTTTGAGTCGTTTAAAGGTAGAGTCTTTGCATCGATATTAGATCTCGACGACAGCCAATCAAATTACGAAACCTGGAGCAACGTCTTGATTGGCTGGAATTGTTTACGGTACGGTCCGAGCCATTATGTTTGCTTCCTATTTACAGCGGCAGGACTGTGTTGTGTTTGAAGCGCGCACACTTAACAGAGAGATAAAAGAATTGTGATGAGCAATTTGCTGAATTTGACAAAAAAGTGTACTGGATCACAATCACTGACTTTCCCTTTAATTAACCCCTAACCTGGATCTGAACAGCATTTTGCGTTTCCAGGGTTTTTCCAACGTGAGGCATCAGAGTGTGGTACCTACAGCAGAGTCTGTGCGGTGAAATGACACCTGTGTCCACTGACGCACTGCCTGCAAACTCCCAGCTATGCGAGCGAGCGTGTCTGGTCACGCCAGAGCCAGATTCCTGCAATCATGGCTTGAAAGTAATCACCTGTGTGGAGGGCAGACCACCTGAAGAAAAGAGGGGAATTGATGCCCTGGGAAAGAAGCACAGAGCGGAGCTCTGACAGCTACTGAGAATGTCAAACCTGTGTGTGTGTGTGTGTGTGTGTGTGTGTGTGTGTGTGTGTGTGTGTGTGTGTGTGTACGGTGTGTGTGTGTGTGTGTGTGTGTGTGTGTGTGTGTGTGTGTGGTGTGTGTGTGTGTGTATGTGCGCTTTCTTCCGACAGGTGGATCCCTCGCCAGACACCTCACAGGGTTGTCTTCGATATTAGATAAGAACTAGATTATTATATTACAATATTATTATTATTATTACAATAATATTATTATTACAACTATTATTATAGTTGAACTTAACAGATGTTTTGACTTTCAGTGCAAATAGAAAGTGGGGTAATTATGTTTGAAGATCTGATTTCTGGTGATCATTTTGGACCTAAACTGTGTAAGCCAATTGTGGAGTGGAAGTAAGCCACTGAGAGAGCAGCGTCATAGCTCACCATGGATGCCACCAGCCTGATCACAGACCAGTGGAGGAATGACGGAGCACACTGTTTCCCACATGATTGATCTTCTTCTTTTCGTTTCACTGAAGCGTGATAGTTATATGGCAGTTTCCCATTTCTTAACACAGTCCTTTGCGTTTTTGTTGAATACTGCAAGGTCTTTTGGGCTGCAAGGGTTAGGTAGTAGAGGGCAGACAAGGCAGTGTTCCATTGTATGGTCTGCTTGTCCACATTCACAGGTTGTTGGGCCAGTCTTGTAGCCCCATCTGACCAGAGCATCTTTGGATGATCCCGTTCTTGTTCTAAGGCGGTTGAGTGTTTTCCATTGAGCCCATGATGCTTCTTGGCCAGGGGGTAGGTGTTCACTGGGGGGTATTCCCATGCCAGTTGGAGGTGGGTCATTCTCAAGTTTTTCCATCCAGAGTTGTATTTGTACATGATTGATAATATAATAATAGTTCATAAAATGGGCTCTGCTAGGTAGTCAAGCAGTGCATTGCTAGGATGATCTGGAAACTAAACCCTGTGTTTCTCACTTGGCCTCATCCATCTGCTGAAGCCCAGGCAGGGACCCAGCGATAATCTTTCACATATATTTCTTCTCATCACATGGAGATGAGCGTACATATGTGACGCTGGTTTCTGCGTCAGGTTCTGTTCCTTAGCAACAAATAAGCTTCAACTTCATAAATTACTATTTTTAGTAGATTTAGCTTGTGTGTCAGTTAGGAAAATGAGGGCTTTGAACATCTTTTATCAGGTCAATTTACCGTGAGAAAATTGAGTGTAAGACATCTTATAAATGAAACTAAAAAGTGTAGTTTGCTTTTCTGTAAGAATGTCAGAAACTCACTTCTACGTATCTATGGGATTTCTGCTGTCAAGTGAGGCCTAAGACTGTGTCTTAAACGGGCCCTCAGGTGAGTGTCCCCACTTAACTGACACTGAATACAGCAAAGGTCAGCGCTGTTTAGGAGTCTGGTGTGCAGTTTGTTGGGAGGTCAGGGACGGGCTGGGTTGAACTGGAGTGCGTGCATGTGTGAGTGTGTGTGTGTGTGTGTGTGTGTGTGTGTGTGTGTGTGTGTGTGTGTGTGTGTGTGTATGTGTGTGTTTGTGTTTGTGTGCGTGTGTGTGCGTGCGTGCGTGCATGTGTATGCGTGTTTGTAAGTACTGCAATGCACATTTATAACGAATCTAAATAATGGTACATTTAGCATTTAACTGTTACACTTATCTGTTCATTATGATGTCTATATCATGAACAGATTATTTGTCTTATTAAAATTAGTATTCACTCTAAAACACATAAACTACCATGGTGACATTCATGAATCTCTTGGAATACCGTAGCAAATGTTGCCATCACCAGATACAAATCTGTAATACCCAGTGACGATGAGCCACTGGTGAAATGGAGGAGAATGGGGAGGAGGTGGGAGGAGGTGGGAGGAGGTGCAACGCCGGAGCGCCTGGTGTACTGGCCCGGGAGGACAGGTTTCCATATCCTAGGATGTGGAGGTGGGGTGAGTGACGGCTGTCAATCATCCCTATGGGCTGCTCCCAAACATTGTTTAGGACAAAAAATGAAATGTGCTTGTGATGCTCTATAGAAAGTGTATTCCAGATGTAACTGCTGTTCCTAGCTGTGTTGCTATTAATACACTATTGATCTCATTAAGAGTTGGAGGAGCTGGAGTCTGAAGAGTCCTGTGCTTTTCTTCTGAATTAGCTTTGGCTCATCCAGATGTGTCTGCTTGGCTTTGGCCCAGTCTGCTCCTGAGACTAACATGGGTTTGGCCCAGTCTGCTCCTGAGACTAACATGGGTTTGGCCCAGTCTGCTCCTGAGACTAACATGGGTTTGACCCAGTCTGCTCCTGAGACTAACATGGGTTTGACCCAGTCTGCTCCTGAGACTAACATGGGTTTGGCCCAGTCTGCTCCTGAGACTAACATGGGTTTGGCCCAGTCTGCTCCTGAGACTAACATGGGTTTGGCCCAGTCTGCTCCTGAGACTAACATGGGTTTGACCCAGTCTGCTCCTGAGACTAACATGGGTTTGGGTGTGAGCCTCTGTGTGGAGCTCTAAATCGCTACTGGCTAAAAAGGCAGTGCAGACGAGTTGTGATGATGATCTTAAAAAACTACCACTACAACACATATCTGTAAACAAGCACATAGAAAAACTCATGCATTCACTTTCAAAACGCCAGCGGAGGATAATGAAGATGTATACGACGAATATAGCGACGCAGAATAAGACGCGCGGAACGTGTTTCAGCCTGTGGTATTTGAAGAGCTCAGAAGATGAGCGCTGGAGATGTCTAGCCCCTATGCCAACAAGTTTTCAGAATGCAAAGATAAATCGAAGGGCCATTCCAGGACATTTGGTTTCAGTTATTTCCTTTTCAGCATCAACAGCCTGGGGGCCAAAAAAGTGTCCCTAGTATACTCACCCCTAGGTATTGTAAGGAACACAAATGTAACAAATAATAATTGAATGCATCTGTGTGTGTCGAGATTATTGTTAAATATGTTAAATACTTCAACCTCACACTTGCGTACAGAAAGATGAAGTCATGGTCCTATTACCAAGAGGCACTTGAAAACCTAAGTGAATGGCATTAGAAGAAAACAAGTCTGGATTAATCGGGGAAGGAAGAAAGGAATTTGACTGCATCAGTTCAGCAGACATCAGTGAGATACTCAAATATCCTGCAGTGACTTTAAACCAGTCGCCTCCTAAAACTAGTGGATTTTTCTTTCCTTGTTGCTTTAGTCGTGGACCAAACTCCAGATTCACCACCATGGCAGCCATTGTCAGCTCACCTGAGCATCACGGTCCATTTGTCAAGCCTCGGAAAATAGAAACAGGCTTGAAAGGGGAGGATGTCACTCAATCTCCCGGGACGTGTACCTGCACGGTAGACTTAATGCTAAGACACTGACAGCTGGAAACAACTTGTGAAAACACAGGAAGTCTGAGCTCACACTGTAGAAAAGGCTCAAGAAAAAGGAATTTGTCACACGCGTGCCTCAATCGAGCAAATCAAGAGTGTCTACGAAATTGGGCACTTGTTAAAATTTGTGAAGCCATAATGTCATGCACAAACATTTCCTACTCATAATCATCTGTACTGTCACTGTTACTAGGCAAAATATCTGTCTGTTTTTTTTCCCCGTAGAGGTTTGGTCTATTTGCTAAAAATGTGTTGATTGCTATTCAAGATATGCAAGTTTTATGTTTCTCCCTTGTTTCATCTGGTTTCAGACTAAGTGAGAGTGTCAAAAAGAGGTGTACGACCCTGAAAAAAAAAGCCTGACTCCACATGTTCCCTCGACGTCCATCTTTCTGCTTTCGTATGGGGCCAAGCTCAGAAACCTGCTCAGCCGGGAGGAGCTGGGTTTAACTCGGTGCCTTATCTGCTGCTCATCTGAAAGATGGCCTTCAGCCATATCAGAGCATGCTAGCCTGTGGCAACGAGAAAGAGATTAAATACTCCAAACAATACGAGGGTCTTTCACCCCCCAAAAACACAACGTGTCAACAGGAAGTGGCTTGATGGATGGGTGTGGGCTCGTGAGATTGAGTTGCACAGGTTTGACTTTGGGTGATCTCTAGCAATGCTCTCTCAGACGAGGTAGATGTTCTCTCCCCTTGAAACGTCGCTTTGGACAAAAGCGTCTGCTAAATGACTAAATGTAAGTGTAAAAGATGTGGGATTAGCATGGCATGGCTTTTTTCACACAGTGAGTGAGTTAGGTTAGTAAGACAGAGTGTCAGACTAAGGTGCCCATGTCTCTCCAATCAGCTTCCACACAAGTGCCTTTTGCATCAGACCTGCTGAAACACGACAGTGAGGCGAATCCAAAGACCAGAAGGCAAAACATGGTCAACAACTCCAGTAGGGCAATTCATTCCACAAAAACATGGCCAGAAGACCTCTGGGATGTCTGTAGAGGAACGTTATCCGAGCCATCTTTCTCACAGCGGAGCACCTCTGCTTCCTGACCTCAGATCAGAGTCCCGTCTGATAACACAGCCAGGTATTTGAACCCAGCGGCAGCAGCCACTCAAAAGGCAGCACAGCACCAATCCAAAGGTGGCTGACCCCCAGAGATAGGACGCCCTGGAGCCTCTCATGGTGTTAGACTGTCAACTCCACTGAGCCCAAGACCTTTGTTTGGATTAGTCAGAGTGGTCACGTCTCAACGACACACACACACACACACACACACACACACACACACACACACACACACACACACACACACACAACCACACACACACACACACACACACACACAACCACACACACACACACACACACACACACACACACACACACACACACACACACACATGCAAACTAACACAAACACACACACACACACACACAGACTTACACACACAGAGAGAGACACACCTCACATACACAACCACACACACACACACAACCACACACACACACACACACACACAGCCACACACACACACACACACACACACAAAGACTTACACACACACACACACACACACATGCAAACTAACACAAACACACACACACACACAACCACACACACACACACAACCACACACACACACACACACACACAGCCACACACACACACACACACACACACACAAAGACTTACACACACACACACACACACACATGCAAACTAACACAAACACACACACACACACAGACTTACACACACAGAGAGAGACACACCTCACATACACAAACACCACGGTGGGTTTGACTGATTGCTGAGGCTTTGCTTGTTGCATTTAAGGCCAAATGAAACATGATACCACAAGTCTGCACAGCTATCTGTACAGTTCTGATGATTCACTCTGTCTTCTCTGTGCTGATATTTGAAGTGTATCATCAGAGATGAGCCACACTGATCTGCACAACAGCACTGCTTCACGTCCTCTTTGGATTTCTATATTAAAGGAGTTCTTGCACCATCCTCATTAGTGTAGTATAAAATACGTAAACGCTGTAATATTTCACAATTATTCAGGAAGCATTTGTTGAGATTGTTTACTCTAGACAAAATACAAGCAAACAATGCATTGGGAAACTGTATTTGGACAGTTTGACTACAGAGACTTTACAGATGGTTAAAAGTTATACAAGTATACAAGAAACACAAGTTCAGTCTTTCTTATTGTTCACTGAATATAAACATAACCAAATCCAGACCTTAATCATACATGTTAGTTAATGTTACTGACAGAGTTTCAACAGACAGTTTGTTTATAATCTGAGCATCTGTAGATAGTCTGTAGGGGACCCGTCCTAATAAATTGTGACCACACACTACATATGATAGAGACTTCTCACATGGGTTGAAATTGCACAGGGATACAAGCATGATACGTAAGAGAGGCTAGTCATGAATGTGGCCTGTTCAGGCAGCCAAGGTGCTCACCTCCTTATTAGTCATCAGCATTCAGAGACATGTTCAGTGGTACAGGGGGGAGGTGGGGGGTGGGTGCTCTGTTTGACTTGAGACTTCATCTTGACATCTTGCTCTACACAAAGCCTCTTTGGTTGCTGTACTGACAGACGTGGTGTGTGGGGGAAGCTATGCTCTTGTCCGGATGGGAACTTCAATTAGGAATTGACACAAACATCTTATCCTCTGTTGAGTCCTCACTTAGGACTGGAGGAAAAGGGGAGGAGAAGGAGAAGGAATGGCACTACCCCCCACACACAGAGAGAAAGAGAGAGAGAGAAAGCCACACATTCCTGAGCTCAGGAGCCGTACATCTGAACTGCACCAGTCACAAGTTAAAACATGCCGCTTCCAGGCACAACTTTCCTCAATGAGGGCTTTCAGCAGACTTCAGTGGGGTGAGCCCTTGGCTCCGGGGCGCGGGGCGTGGCGCTCCTCCCCAGAATGCAGCCTGCTCGACGCGGGGCCACAGGAGACAAGTAGTGCACCTGTCGAGACCTCCAAGCACAGGTTATGTTATGAAGGAGCTGCTGGGGCCTAAATAAATGTCAGATTCTTTTCAGCACCTGTCTCGGTCTCAGCTATGCAAATTCTTGGCTCTGAAAGATTTACAGTCTGCACAGTCAAGCCCACAAATACAGTTTAAGGTTTTGTATCGATTTGTGTTGGTACGTGCTGTTCAATGTTGAAAAGTGGCACGTTGTGCTTTTTACATTTTAATTAAGTCCAGATCCTTTGCCTGCCCAGTCCACTGCGCTACAAGAAGCTGGTCACTCGTGTCTTGGCAATCCCAACCACCTGCTCTCTCTTCAGCTATCCATGGCAACCGAGAAAGACAAAAACATGCGTAAATGGTACTACATGGAAGCCGGGGAACATATTGAAAATCATAAACACTCTCCCCGGGATTGTCAGTTTCAATTGTTACTGCACCTCAAGCAGTTCAAAAAGGTCTTCCTAGAAACACCTATTACAGCCAAAACACCACATCTGTCCGAATCCTCCGACCGCCTCCTCTGATAACTCTCCAGGACAACGCTCTTCCTGATTTCACTATTACAGTCTGTCCTTCCTGATGGAGATGCCGGAGTTGTGCTGTTGTGTGTGTAACACAATCAGACCCGTCCATCTCCCGCTCTCTCTCCGCTCTGAGTTTCTCTCACCATGATCACACTCAAGACATTCTGTATCTGAGCAACAGAGAGCATCCACCCCACCTACAGGTCCTGTGAAGACATGCTCGCTACGGCCTCAGCAGCGCAGGCCACGCTCCATATGCCTGACGCTAATGCCTGGAGAAAAATGAAACAAAAAAAGAGTACACACACACACATAATGGAAGGAGGATTTGAACAGATAAATGAAACATGATTTGAATCCTACTGATGTGTCTATGTGCGAGAGAGATGGGACTGTGGTGTAATATAGTGTGAGACATGCTGTAAGCACACGCACAGAAAAGCTGAACACACTAACTGATTTAAACAGACGACATCGACGTCGAAAGTCACTGAATTGCTAAGCCCCACCACTCACACACTAAGTGGATGCAATGTACGGATAATAAGCTGTCAAAGCAGGCCAGCGAATGACTCGTGAAAGTCATGAATAATTAAAGCGTTAGATTGCAGAAGGCTGAAGGGTTGCGTGTAAAGAGCATGTGCTGTACGTGTGACGGCTCACAAGGCTAGCGCTAACTGTGCTAGTGTGGGAGGGAACATGATGGGAAAGTGATGTCAGCCCTTTCATAATACATGAAGGCTGTAGGAGATCTACTGCTGCTCTGCTCTGTGGCTGTAGGCTGTAGGAGATGTGCTGTAGCGCTGCTCTGTGGCTGTAGGAGATCTGCTGTAGCTCTGCTCTGTGGCTGTAGGAGATCTGCTGTAGCTCTGCTCTGTGGCTGAAGGCTGTAGGAGATATGCTGTAGCGCTGCTCTGTGGCTGTAGGCTGTAGGGGATCTGCTGTAGCTCTGCTCTGCTCTGTGGCTGTAGGAGATCTGCTGTAGCGCTGCTCTGTGGCTGAAGGAGATCTGCTGTAGCGCTGCTCTGTGGCTGCAAGGCAAGTCAAAAAGACGAGATGGAGAGACACTGTGTCTCTGCCGGAGATGCTGTACGTACGGTACATCGGCCGGAGGAGTAGCGCTCTGCCGGAGATGCTGTACGTACGGTACATCGGCCGGAGGAGTAGCGACCTGTCCATGACCCGTAGTGTTGACGCGTGGGAGCCCCAGTCCTTCACCAGCTCTGTCCAACAGGAAGCTGCTCATAGCACTGCTCGTGTAGCTTACATTTGGCTTTTTCCAGCACACATGAGCACACATGTAATGACAGGGAGACAGAGAGAGAGAGAGAGAGAGAGGGTGTGTGTGTGTGTGTGCGTGTGCGTGTGCGTGTGCGTGTGCGTGTGCGTGTGTGTGTGTGTGTGTGTGCGTGTGTGTGCGTGTGTGTGAGTGTATGTGTGTGTGTGTGTGTGTATGTGTGTGTGTGTGTGTGTATTTGTGTGTGTTCGTGTGTATGAGCGTGTGTGTGTGTGTGTGTATGTATGTGTGTGTGTGTGTGTGTGTGTGTGAGTGTGAGTGTATGTGTGTGTGTACGTGTGCGTGTGTGCGCGCGTGTATGTGTGTGTGTGTGTGTGGGTGTATGTTGGAGGGCATGTGTGTGTGTGTGTTAGTGTATGTGTGTGTGTACGTGTGTGTGTGTGTGTGTGTTTGCGCATGTGGGATGGGGTGTGTGTAACTAATTTGGTGAGGCGTCACAGACCTCTCTGACTCACGAGGCCCTGCAGTCCTTGACACTCTCCATGAGAGCACCCCCATCGCTGGCCCTGTGTAGTGTCAGCACACCGCACCCGCCCAGGCCCAGCCCAGCATATCAATGGGCCTCGGAGAGCCACGGGGTGGGCGGGAGAGCCACGGTGCGGGCGGGGGAGAGAGCCACTGCACGGCACGTTCCCAGCCAGCGCCACCCCCAGCGGTGGAGCCGCCCGCTCTCCGGGTCAGAATTCCACCAGGGGCCTCCGACAGGAAAGCCGGACTGAGCCAGGAAGGACACTGCCCTGTCTCTTCCTCTGCCACTTCAAAAATACTCCACACCGGGCGCAGCCAGCTCCCACTCACAACATCCCCGCCACAGATCCTGTTTTCACTCCCCGGCCGGCCGGCCGGCCGGCGCACACACACACACCACACCTCCGAGCTCCACTAAATCACGGGAAGAGGAGAGGAGACAATCATCCACTGCCACTCGCTCACTACAGCTGCTGTTACTGCATCAATCTGTTATTTATAGTCTGAATGTGATTGGGAGATAAACAGCAGCGCTGTTCAGCAGGGAAGATCACATAATGGGTGCGTGTGAATTATTGCTGGAAGGCCAAGGTTTACCAGAATGAGTGTGCATAATCCATTAAGCATTAGTACAATACATTTCAACAAACTGTTTAAAGCATATTGAGAACATTAAGTCTTCATTCAATTATAGACACTGTTAAAATGTTTTACAACATGAATGAGTATAGATCCTGAACCCAGGAAGACAATAAATCCAAATAAATCTAAGGTCTTTGCCATGAAATGTAATATGATATGCTTAATTGCAGCGTGTCACAATCAGTCAGGGCATGCTGACAGGACACTGATTTCCCAATCGGAGAACACTCCTAGTTCTATTAGAACACTCCTAGTTCTATTAGCACTCCTAGTTCTATTACAACACTCCTTGTTCTATTAGAGCACTCCTCGTTCTATTAGAACACTCCTAGTTCTATTAGCACTCCTAGTTCTATTAGAGCACTCCTCGTTTAGAGCACTCCTCGTTCTATTAGCACTCCTAGTTCTATTAGAGCACTCCTCGTTCTATTAGAGCACTCCTCGTTTAAAGCACTCCTAGTTCTATTAGAGCACTCCTCGTTCTATTACAACACTCCTAGTTCTATTAGAGCACTCCTCGTTTAGAGCACTCCTCGTTCTATAAGAGCACTCCTCGTTCTATTAGAGCACTCCTCGTTTCTATTAGAACACTCCTCGTTCTATTAGAACACTCCTAGTTCTATTAGAGCACTCCTCGTTCTATTAGAACACTCCTAGTTCTATTAGAGCACTCCTAATTCTATTAGAACACTCCTAGTTCTATTAGAACACTCCTAGTTCTATTAGAGCACTCCTCGTTCTATTAGAGCACTCCTCGTTCTAGTTCTATTAGAGCACTCCTAGTTCTATTCCTCTCTTCCTCATGTGGCTCCTCATCTCAGAGTGCCAAACATGTTTGCTCTCTGTTATTCAAGCAGAAGAATGAATCAATAAATCTGCTTGGAAATTCAACAGGAATTCCAAAAGAAACAAATTCAATTGATGACACTTAGATA